>NC_142070.1:3012500-3037500 GCF_059756535.1 Pantherophis guttatus
GATTTTGCAGTATCCTTCCTGCAGGAGTGGGGAGGGAATGGAGATTTTGCAGTATCCTTCCCCCAGGAGTGGGGTGGGAATGGATATTTTGCAGTATCCTTCCTGCAGGAGAGGGGAGGGAATGGAGATTTTCCAGTATCCTTCCCCTGGAGTGGGTGGGAATGGGGATTTTGCAATATCCTTCCCCTGGAGTGGGGTGGGAATGGAGATTTTGCAATATCCTTCCCCTGGAGTGGGGAGGGAATGGGGATTTTGCAGTATCCTTCCCCAGCCACGCCCACCAAGCCACTCCCACCAAGCCACACCCACAGAACCGGTAGTAAAAAAATATTTGAATTCCCCCACTGGCCAGGACGTCTCTCCCGTTCTTAATTTTGTCCTGGAAGACTGAGTTGATTTTTAGAGATCCTTTTGTGCTTTTGGATCGTGTACCAACCGTACGGAAACTAACCGTTACGGGCATTGCACGCTTTTATGATCGCAAAGAGATGGAGTCTCCGAGCTTGAAAAGACATTAATTCTCCCTCAATTATAGCCCGGTCTGAAAAGCTCCCCGTTTTTGGAACCGACCCTCTTCTTCCTGCTCGAGAGTCCCAGCTGGGAAGTTATTAAATTTGGAGGCTCAGCCTGGCCCAGGGGGGTTTATGGGCTCCGTTTCCCTTCTTGCTAAATGAACCGATTTAACGGTTAATAATTTCATTTATAAAATCGCAGGAATGTGTGGTGAGGTTTGTTCTTTGTCCAGTGCAGGACGGAGAGAGAGAGATGGATCTTCCTTTCCTTTCCTTTCCTTTCCTTTCCTTTCCTTTCAATTCCCTTCTTTCCTCCCTTTCTCTTTTCTTTTC
The DNA here is from genome assembly GCF_059756535.1 of Pantherophis guttatus. Classification (NCBI taxonomy): domain Eukaryota; kingdom Metazoa; phylum Chordata; class Lepidosauria; order Squamata; family Colubridae; genus Pantherophis; species Pantherophis guttatus. The sequence continues at coordinate 3,013,346 of NC_142070.1, forward strand.
TCTTTCTTCTCATCTCATCTCCTCTCCTTACCTCCCTTCCCTTCCTTCTTTCCTCCCTTTCCCTTCCCTTCCCCTCTTTCCCTTCCTTTCCTTTCCTTTCCTTTTCCTTTTCCTTTCCTTTCCTTCCCTTCCCTTCCCTTCCCTTCCTTTCCTTCCCTTTCCTTTTCCTTTCCTTTCCTTTCCTTTCCTCTCCTTTCCTTCCCTTCCTTCCCTTCCTTCTTTCCTCCCTTTCCCTTCCCTTCCCCTCCTTCCCTTCCTTTCCTTCCCTTTCCTTTTCCTTTTCCTTTCCTTTCCTTTCCTTTCAATTCCTTTCAATTCCCTTCTTTCCTCCCTTTCTCTTTTCTTTTCTCTTTCTTCTCATCTCATCTCCTCTCCTTACCTCCCTTCCCTTCCTTCTTTCCTCCCTTTCCCTTCCCTTCCCTTCCCTTCCTTCCCTTCCCTTCCCTTCCCTTCCTTTCTTTTCCTTTCCTTTCCTTTCCTTTCCTTTCAATTCCCTTCTTTCCTCCTGATCTCTTTTCTTTTCTCTTTCTTCTCATCTCATCTCATCTCCTCTCCTTTCCTCCCTTCCCTTCCCTTCCCTTCCTTCTTTCCTCCCTTTCCCTTCCCTTCCTTTCCTTCCCTTTCCTTCCTATCCTTTCCTTCCCTTCCCTTCCCTTCCTTTCCTTTTCCTTTTCCTTTCCTTTCCTTTCCCTTCCCTTCTCTTCCTTTCCTTTCCTTCCTTTCCTTTTCCTTTCCTTTCCCTTCCCTTCCTTTCCTTTCCTTCCTTTCCTTTTCCTTTTCCTTTTCCTTTCTTTTCCTTTCCTTTCCTTCCTTTCCTTTCCCTTCCTTCCTTCCCTTCCCTTCCCTTCCCTTCCTCTTTTCTTCCTTCTTTCCTTTCCTTTCCCTTCCCTTCTTTCCTTTCCTTTCCTTTTCTTTCCACCTTTCCCTTCCCTTCTCTTTTCTTCCTTCTTTCCTGCCCTTCCCTTCCCTTCCTCCTTTCCTTTCCCTCCCTACCCCTCCTCTCCTTTTTTTCCTTTCCTATTTTACTGAATTTACTGAAGGATACTATATTTAGCCTATACTAAAACTGTTTTATAGCCAGTTTGGTCTAGTGGTTAAGGCTCTGGGCTAGAAACCAGGAGACAGTGAGTTCTAGTCCTCCTGTAGGCATGAAAGCCAATTGGGTGCCTTTAGCCAATCACCAGGAGACGATGAGTTGTAGTCCCACCTGACTGGGTGCCTTTGGGCCAATTACCCGGAGACAGTGAGTTCTAGTCCTGGCTTAGCCAAGAAAGCCAGACTGTCTGCCTTTGGCCAATCACCAGGAGGTTGTGAGTTCTAGTCTCACCTTAAGCATGACAGCCAGCTGGGTGACTTTGGCCCAATCACAGGGGCACTGTGAGTTCTAGTCTCACCTTAACTTAGTCAGCTGAGTGACTTTGGGCCAATCACCAGGAGCCTGAGAATTCTAGTCTCTCCTTAGGAACTGAAGCTGCTGGTTGACTTTGGGCCAGTCTCTCTCTCTCTCTCTCTCTGTCTCTCTCTCTCTCTGTCTCTCTCTCTGTCTCTCTGTCTCTGTCTCTCTCTCTCTCTCTCTCTCTCTCTCTCTCTCTCTCTGTCTCTCTCTGTCTCTCTCTCTGTCTCTGTCTCTGTCTCTGTCTCTCTCTCTCTCTCTCTCTCTCTCTCTCTCTGTCTCTCTCTGTCTCTCTCTCTCTCTCTCTCTCTCTCTCTCTCTGTCTCTCTCTCTCTCAACCCAACCCACCTCACAAGGTTATTGTGTGGGGAAAAAGAGGAGGAAGAAGAAGTATTAGGTACATTCACCATCATGATTTCGCCATGCTGGCTGGGGAATTCTGAGAAATGGTCCAGACACCTTCCGGTAGCCAAATTTGAAAAACGCTGATCTAAATATAAGTAGTCCTCGAGTTACGACTGTAATTGAGCCTAGCAATCACAGTCATAAGTCATGACTGTCATAAATCAGGTCACCACGGCAGTGATCCTTCAGCAAATGCCCCATTTGTTAGACCAACACGGTGGTCCCTAAGCAAAAATGGCGGTCGTTAAATGAAACCATGGTTCCCTGTGGGACTTTCCCCCGCCTCCCGAAACCAGAAGTCAACCTCAATTTTCAATAAAACGGTTGTAAATTTCGGTCACATGGCCTTGGTGGAGATGCCCAACATCGGAACTTTGAAACAGGGTCATAGCTAGCGTTTGGGCAGCCCGTCGTAACTTCAAACAGTCACTAAGTGGCTGGTTATAAGTGGAGGACTAGCCATAGATGATAAAGCATTAAGGATAAGGCCCAGCTGTAAGGATTATTCCCAACTACACAAACTCACACCCTAACGAAGGAAACATTGTCCCTTTGCAAGGCACACAAATCTGCCAAAAAGATTTTTTTTTTGCAGTGGCCTAGAGGTGGCGCTCTCGCCTCACAATCAGGAGGCTGTGAGTTCGATCCTAGGTAGAGGCAGATATTTCTCTCTCTGGGCACACTGAGAATATATATCTGCTGAACAAAACTCCGCATTGGTGACAGGAAAGGCATCCGGCCATTAAAATGCTCTGCTAGCTCCATTCAGTTGCCCAGACTCCACCCCACAAGGAATTACGGGGTCATTAAATGATGACAATGATGATGAACAAGGTCGTCCTCCACTTACCGCCAAAATTGAGCCCAACATTTCGGTTGTTAAGTGAGACATTTGTTAAGTGCCTTTTTGCCCCCTTTCTTTACGACCTTTTCTTGCCACCGTTGTTAAGCGAATCATTGGAATCGGTTGTTAAGTGGATCCGGCTTCCCCGTCGACTTTGTTCGGGAGAAGGTCGCAAAAAGGGATCACGTGACCTTGGGAATCCTAAATATGAACCTCTTCCCAAGCCTCTGAAGTCTGATCACACGATCCCGGGGATAGTATCAAGGCCCCAAAAAACGGTCATAAATCCCTGTTGTAACTTTGAACGGTCACTAAACGAACTGTATCGGTCATCGGCGCTACAGTTTGGCGGTAAATCTTCTCATTGCCCAGACTGACTTTCTCCATCATTAAGGAATCAAAGAAACGTTGTTTGCACCCAAATAGGCGAAGAAAGAAAAACAAACATCTGCTTTTATTAGCAATAGAGCAGCAAAGATAACAGGCGTAAAATCCGGGCAGGGTGCCAAGCTGGCCGACTTCAATAAATGCCCAATTTGGCACACAAAGTCCTTCGCCAACTGCATTGCTGCAATGCTCGAAACATCAAAGCTGAAGCCACCGAGGCAGAAAAAAAAAAATAAAACACAGGAAGTCCTCGACTTATGATGGTTCATTTAGGGACCGTTCAAAGTCACGACGGGGAAAAAGCGACGTATGGATGTTTTTCACCCGTAAAAAGCAATCCAAATTCAGACCCTTGGCAACGGGTTCATCTTTATGATGGTTGCAGCGTCCCGGGGTCATGTGATCCACTTTTGCGACCTTCCAACCGGCCAAGTCAAGGCAGGAAGCCAGATTCTGCTTAACAATTGTGTTAGCAGGGGTGAAATCCAAATTTTTTCCCTACCGGTTCGGTGGGCGTGGCCTGGTGGGCGTGGCAGGGGAAGGATATTGCAAAATCTCCATTCCCACCCCACTCCTGGGGGAAGGATACTGCAAAATCTCCATTCCCTCCACTCCTGGGGAAAGGATACTGCAAAATCCCCATTCTCACCCCACTCTGGGGCCAGCCAGAGGTGGCATTTGCCGGTTCTCCGAACTACTCAAAATTTCCGCTACCAGTTCGTCGGAACCTGTCAGAACCTGCTGGATTTCACCCCTGTGTGTTAGGAACGGAATGGCTGCAGGGATTCGCTTAGCAACTGTGGCCGCAAGAAAAGTTGTAACACGGGGCCAGAGCTCACTGAACAAACATCCCACTGAGCCGTATAAATTCTGGGCTGAATTGTGGCCGTACATCGAGGACTAGCTGGGCTTGTGGTCCCATCGAGGGAAGAAATGCATTTAGCTCTCGGCCCAGCGGAACGATCTAGAATTCTCGCCTGCCGCATTTTTCCACAGCGTGGAAATAGATGTCCCAGTTCTTACACCTTTGAACTCCTCTGCACCTCTGCTGTCTTTCTCTGTCTCGCTAACCTCACAAACGCTGCCTCTCGTGAACCATTTCAAATGTGCACTTCCAGATCTGTCGGTGTGCCTGGATTCGGTGTGGTGTTTTATGACTAGCACAGGTCAGAATACAGAAGAAGAACTGAGCTGGAAAGGGAGGGACCTCGGAGGTCTTCTAGTCCAACCCCCTGCTCAAAAAGGAAACCTTATACCGTTCCTGATAAACAGCTGTCCGATCTCTTTTTGAAAATCCTCAACACCCAACAACTTCTGAAGGGCGTTTCTATAACTTATGAACCATCAAAACGTAAGTCGCAAAGTCATTTCCTTTTTATATATCCCTTTCAATTTTGCAATTCGTGCGTGGATCCTATAAACTTTATTTATAGAATAATACATGTTGCAATTCATGCGTGGATCCTGTTAACTTTATTTATAGAATAATACATTTTGCAATTCAGGTGTGAATCCTGTAAACTTTATTTATAGAATAATACATGTTGCAATTCATGCGTGGATCCTATAAACTTTATTTATCGAATAATACATGTTGCAATTCATGCGTGGATCCTATAAACTTTATTTAACGAATAATACATGTTGCAATTCATGCGTGGATCCTATAAACTTTATTTAACGAATAATACATTTTGCAATTCAGGTGTGAATCCTGTAAACTTTATTTATAGAATAATACATGTTGCAATTCATGCGTGGATCCTATAAACTTTATTTATCGAATAATACATTTTGCAATTCAGGCGTGGATCCTATAAACTTTATTTATAGAATAATACATGTTGCAATTCATGCGTGGATCCTATAAACTTTATTTATAGAATAATACATGTTGCAATTCATGTGTGGATCCTATAAACTATTTATCGAATAATACATTTTGCAATTCAGGTGTGGATCCTATAAACTTTATTTATCGAATAATACATTTTGCAATTCATGCGTGGATCCTATAAACTTTATTTATAGATTACTACATGGTTAGGAAATAAATTCTGGGCTGGACTGGGCTCTCCCCCGCCCCCCCCCCGCCCCGAAGCACCACGTGCTCTGCTTAATGACCTGCGTGGTCACTTAACGACCGCAATTGGGAGATCTGGGATTGCAGTCGTTGTGCGAAGCAATCACATGGCTTCCTCGCTTAACAATTGTAATGACTTATGACCAAAATGCTGGGCTGAATTATGGTCCATCGGTCGAGGACTATCTATAATGAATTACAAAGAACATTTTTGCTTTGTTTGCACTTAGTTTCAGTTGTGATCAAGTCCAGTATTTCTCAATCTTGGCTATTTTATTTTATTTTATTTTATTTCATTTCATTTCATTTCATTTCATTTCATTTCATATCGTATCATATCATATCATATCATATCTTATTTTATTTTACTTTATTTTATTATTTTATTTTATTTATTTATTTATTATTTTATTTTATTTTATTTTAATATTGCTTATATTGTTGAGGACTACCTGCTCTCCAAATTAATCTGGATCAGACATTCCTTGTAAATGCAGGTAGTCCTTGACTTACAATCATTTGTTTAGCGACCGTTCAAAAGTGATTCACAGGTGGTCCTTGCACTTACAACCGTCGCGGCCTCCCCAAGGTCACATGATCAAAATTTAGAGGCTTGGCAACTGGCATGTACTTATGACGGTTGCAGTGTCCCAGGTTCTTCCCAACTGGCTAAAATAAATAGGAGCGAAATGCATTCCACCCAATTCAATATTTATTCAAGCATTAAGGCAAACAACAGAATCCGCCAAATAAATACAATAAAATCCCATAATCAATTAATTTATCAATCAAACCTTTACAATAAAAGAGATATGATACCAACATCTGAGACTTTTCAAAGGGAGGGCTATCTTACCAGCTGAAATGCAACATTTTAATATTTTTGCACCGGAATCTTCCATAAATCAAAATTACTCTTTATCTCATGTTGCTGGCTTTGTTTGCATGAGTATTGTGCTAAATATTAAGCAACAATAAACCTGGGTTGTTTTATTTATTTCTTTGTGTATTTCTTTCTTCGTAAAGGACTACATCAGTAAGAGTAACAGAGTTGGAAGGGAACTTGGAGGCCATCTAGTCCAACCCCCTGCTCACACAGAAGACCAGTACTAGGGATTCGAACCGCCGAACTGCCGACCTTTCTGATTGACAAACTCAGTGTCTCTCTTCTCTATGCCAGACCCTTGTTGGAAGAAAAATCCAATCCGGTTCCAATCTAGGAGAAAGACACTGGAAATAAAATGGAGGCAGGCTGCAGGAAAGGAAGTCTCTGTTTATTTGGTAACCAGAAACTTCAGTGACAGCAACACGTTTCTGGGGTGGCTGACAAAATGGGATTGAGAGTAGGTGGATTTTTATACATGCTTTGGGGCTTTGTGATAGAGATGCCTGTTCCTGTGTAAGATCGTGTCTTTTAACGGGACCGCCTTCTGCCGCCGATAGCCTCCCACCGGCCAGTACGCTCCCACAGAGAGGGACTTGTTCTGTCCCCGTCCCACACATGCACCCCCACAGATGGCCCAGAGTTAATAAGCCACATGACAAAGTCTTTGAAGATAAAGCTGGCAGCAACCCAGTGGCTAGCTGCCAATTCAGACTTTACTCACACAAAACAAAGATTAGACTGCAAGCATTCCGATAAAGCAGGCAAAGTTTCAGCAATACAAGGATTAGTCCAAATGCAGTCCGACAAGGCAGGCAGAAGTCCAGTAACGCAGAGATCATGGATTATTTCTAGTTTTTGCTCGTCACAAACTGAACCGGCCACCACACCCACATTTATACCCTGTGGGGTGTGGTCCAGTGACTCAGCTAATCTCTGGCACGCCTTCCCCTCTGCTGCGCACACTTCTCCCTGCACCGCTGTCGAGGGTCCAGCCAGCACTTATCTCCTTCGTCGCTGTCCACCTGTGGCTGTGGGGACGTGCTTGGCTCTGGGCCTATCTCTTGGCCTTCGGTGTTCTCCGGAGGCATTGCCAGAGAGGAGGGTCCTGGAGAGGGAGGCCTTGCCAACTCCTCTCCCTCACTCTCAGAGTCTGCATCTGTCGATAGCCCAGGCTCAGGCAACGGAGCCACAACAGGACTCCTCAGGGTGCCGTCAGCCAGGCAATGTCGGCTGGCGACCCCCAGGGGGAGGGCCTTCTCTGTGGCAGCACCTGCCCTCTGGAACGACCTGCCCCTGGAGATACGTAGGATACCAGATCTCCATGCTTTTCGCTGTACCCTCAAACCTTTTCTATTTCACCAAGCTGGGCTGGCGTAAACCCCCCCCCCTTAGATATTTTAATTGTAACAGATTTTAGTTGGGATGTTTTAAATCTGGGCCAAAATTTGTTTAATTCTTTTAATAATTTTAAATTTTGTATTGGATGTTTTTTTATTCTTGGCTGTTCACCGCCCTGAGTCCAGTAGGAGAAGGGCGGTATAAAAATTTAATAAAATAAAATAAATAAAAAAATAATATTTTAACGGCTGTTGCCAGATTCCTATGGGGTCGTGCAGGGCTCATGGCTGGCTCTACAGGCAACGGGGGAAATGCAAATCCTAGGTGTTTGTCGGAGCTAATCTTGTCAGCTTTGGCTTGCCTGATTGTGTCGCTTATTTGGAGTCTCTTTCCTTTTGAATAGGTTGGCCCCATCTTTCCGAATGGATACGAAATCTCCATACCGGCCTCTTCATGCTTCTGCTTGAGGTGGTTTTCCTACGGTAGGAAAACTGAGGCTGCTTTCTACCTTTGTTAAGATTTTCCTCCTTTAGGGCAAATATTCTATCCTGCCTCTTTTTAATATTAAGAATAAAAGAATATTTTAATCAGAGGGGAGCGGAGGGCCTTCCTCCCGCGCCCTCAAATATTGGAAGGTGTCTCACCGACGACTTCATTTCTCCTCCAAAGGCAAGGCCTTTTCGTCTCCCTGCTTAACGACCGCCGTTTTCCTCCCCAGTCCATGAGTTGCCTGGCCCTCAGGTTGTCGATTGTGGGGTCAGGGGAAAAAACAGAAAAGTTGGCGCAATTACCCAGCAGCCGAGAGAACAAGAACAGCTTTTCAGGCAGGTATCAGAAGGGGCATCTGTAGGACAGGCTCAAACAGGACATAATATTCTGTGTATTTCCTCGGCTCTCTTCGCTATTGTTGTGGTGGCTGATAAGCATTTTAATAGGAATGTTTGAGACTCTGGGGCTTCTGGAGAAGCACAATATCAACGCGATAAAGCTTGCTCAGAAACGGGGCCGAAAATGTTCTGGAAGTCAAAAGAAGAAGAAGAAGAAGAAGGAGGAGGAGGAGGAGGAGGAGGAGGAGGAGGAGGAGGAGGAGGAGGAGGAGAAGGAGAAGGAGAAGGAGAAGGAGAAGGAGAAGGAGAAGGAGAAGGAGAAGCAGAAGGAGGAGAAGGAGAAGGAGAAGCAGAAGGAGAAGAAGAAGAAGAAGAAGAAGAAGAAGAAGAAGAAGAAGAAGAAGAAGAAGGAGGAGGAGGAGGAGGAGGAGGAGGAGGAGGAGGAGGAGGAGGAGGAGGAGGAGGAGGAGGAGGAGGAGGAGGAGAAGAAGAAGAAGAAGGAGAAGGAGGAGGAGGAGGAGGAGGAGGAGAAGAAGAAGAAGAAGAAGAAGAAGAAGAAGAAGAAGAAGAAGAAGAAGAAGAAGAAGAAGAAGAAGAAGAAGAAGAAGAAGAAGAAGAAGAAGAAGAAGAAGAAGAAGAAGAAGAAGAAGAAGAAGAAGAAGAAGAAGAAGAAGAAGAAGAAGAAGAAGAAGAAGAAGAAGAAGAAGAGAGATTTGGGGTTTTTCGGTGACGGATCCCCAGAATGGGAACAAATGACAAATTCAAGCACAGGTTGCCCGAACTTATCCCAGCCCATCTTCACCAGCAGAGCAGGGGTGAAATCCTCCCGGTTTGGACCGATTCGGTAGCGATGGTGGTGGGTGGTTTGGAGAACCGGTAGCAAAAATCCCTGCATCCCCCCCCCCATGCCCAGCTGAGCTGCGCGATCATCAGAGGCTTTTTTTTTTAACTTTTAAAAGCATTTTTTCTACAACCTCTTCGGCCGAAAAAATGCTTTTAAAAGTAAAAAAAAAAGCCTCTGACGATCAGGCAACTCAGCTGGGATCGTCAGAGGCTTTTAAAAGCATTTTTTTATCATCCCAGTTGAGTTGCCTGATCGTCAGAGGCTTTTAAAAGCATTTTTTTCTACAACCTCTTTGGCCGAAAAAATGCTTTTAAAAGTAAAAAAAAAAAAAAAACTTCTGACGATCGCGCGGCTCAGCTGGGATCGTCAGAGGCTTTTAAAAGCATTTTTTCTACAACCTCTTTGGCCGAAAATATGCTTTTAAAAGTAAAAAAAAAAAAAAAAAGCCTCTGACGATCAGGCAACTCAGTTGGGATCGTCAGAGGCTTTTAAAAGCATTTTTTGATGATCCCAGTTGAGTTGCCTGATTGTCAGAGGCTTTTAAAAGCATTTTTTTTCTACAACTTCTTCGGCCGAAGAGGTTGTTAAAAAAATGCTTTTGAAAGGCTCTGACGATCCCGGCTGAGCATTAAGCATTTTAAAAAATTCTTTTAAAAGTTTTTTTTTTTTTAAAGTTGGCCACGCCCACCCTATCACATTACCCCCCCCCCCACCAAGCCACGCCCACAGAACCAGTAGTAACAAATTTTACATTTCACCACTGCAGCAGAGCCCTCCAATCTGGACCCAGAGGTTTAAAAAATGGTGTACAGGTAGTCCTTGACTTATGACGGTTCGTTTAGTGACCGTACGAAGTGACGACGGCACCAAAAACAGTGACGTATATGACCGTTTTTCAGATTTATTACGACCGTTGCATCGTCCCCCACGGTTGCATGATCAAAATTCAGATGCTTGACAACTGACTCGTGTCCCAGGATCCCGTGTTCCTCTTTTTGCGACCGTCCGACAAGTAAAGTCAACAGGGAAGGCAGATTCACTTCCCGACCGCCTTCCTAACTCAACAGCTGCAGTGATTCCCTTTAAGAACGCGTAAAAACGGGACAAAACCCGCATAACAATTGTCTCATTTAACGTCAGAAATTTTGGGCTCCATTTCGGTCGCAAGGCGAGGACGATCTATATTTTTTTTTTCCCGTCCGTCCCTTCGATTTTCACCATTTCAGACAACATTCGATTTAACAGTGCTAAAATTTAGGGATTAATTTAAGCAGAACCTGCTTTGAATGCAGACCTCGGGCCATAAAAGAAGGAAAAATTATCTCTTTGGGAGAATGTGGGGGGGGGTCGTTTAAATTTCCCACTGCCCCCAGCAGATATCTGGACCGAGGGGTCAGTTTTTGAGCATCCGGAGGGTAGCTGCCAATCAAAATGTCTGCAGTTTGATTTGAGTAATATTTCTCTCCCTGAAAGGACCCGCTGAAATTCATCGGCAGGGAATCAGTGACTTCGGGTTATTCACTGTGACTTTATTTTTTATTTTTTCTTCTTTTCTTTTTTTCATTTTTTCTTTCCTCGCCTCTGATGTTTTCGGCTTTTCATCTGAAAGGATCATGTGCCTTTTTTTTTTTTTTTTAATCTGTTTGTATATTTCAGAGCCGGCTGGCATGATTAAACGGATGCGGGATTTAGATATCAAAATTAATATGCAGCCAGGGGAATTTCAAAGGAAGAAAAATGTTAAGATTTACACCACATGTTAATAGTGAGAGGAAACAGCTATGTTCTCCCTCTTGGTTTACTTTTTCTAGTCTCAATTCTCTAAAAGCGTCGTGTCAACGGGAAATCCAAATTGGAATTTGTTTTTTTTTTTTCCCTTCACGTGTAGTCCTCGAGTTACGACCACAAGGGAGCCCAACATTTCTGTCGCTAAGCGAGACAGTTGTTCAGTGAGTTTTGCCCTGTGTTACGACCTTTCCTGCCCCCAGAAGCACTGCTGTTGTGAAGTAAGTAATCCGGATGTTAAGCGAATCTGACTTCCCCATTGACTTTGCCGGAAGGTCGCAAAACTGCAACCGTCATAAGTACATGTCAGTTGTCGAGCGTCTGAATTTCGATCATGTGACTGAAAGTATCGTAAGTTTTACAAATGGTCATAAATCCCCCTTTTCAGTGCCATTGTAACTTTGAATGGTCCCTAAACGAACTGTTGTAAGTCAAGGACTACCCGTACGCTGGACTCCGTCCGTAATGTTTATTTCTCTTGACGAAAACATCTTCCTTTTTTAGCTTTCAATGATCTGTTAAAAAGTGGATAAATCTTCCACAGCTCGGATTGGCAAAACTGTCAATCTTCCATCTCCTGTTTTGATTTATACCAGCTTGATTCCTGCTGTTGTAGATTACTTGGATTTTAACAATGATCAGCAATAAAATAAAATAACAAGTCCCAGCTCTTCGGGAACGCAATTTGCATCTTTAACGGTGCTATTTATTTCCAAATAATATTTAATCGCCATCCTCTCGCGGTAAAATATGGGCACTTTTATATTGCATAATCAGCAGTATATTTTGCTGCTGTCGTCGCCGTTTGTTACAGCTCACCAATTAAAAAGGAATAAAACATCGAAAAGAGATTGGCAGGTAGGTTTCTCCAGCACCGGTACCAAAGTTTCGTGCCTTTCCTTCTCGGAATTTGATTTAAAAGTAGTCCTCGCCATACGACACTTGTATAGTAACCATTCAAAGCAGTGGTGAAATCCAATTTTTTTTTACTACCGGTTCTGTGGGCGTGGCTTGGTGGGCGTGGTGTGCTTGGTGGGCGTGGCTTGCTGGCATGGCAGGGGAAGGATACTGCAAAATCTCCATTCCCACCCCACTCTGGGGCCAGCCAGAGGTGGTATCTACCAGTTCTTCGAACTACCCAAAATTTCCGCTACCAGTTCTCCGAACTACTCAAAATTTCCACTACCGGTTCTCCGAACTACTCAAAATTTCCGCTACCGGTTCTCCGAACTACTCAAAATTTCCGCTATCGGTTCTCCAAACTACTCAAAATTTCCGCTACCGGTTCTCCAAACTACTCAAAATTTCCGCTACCGGTTCTCCGAACTACTCAAAATTTCCACTACCGGTTCTCCGAACTACTCAAAATTTCCACTACTGGTTCTCCGAACTACTCAAAATTTCCGCTACCGGTTCTCCGAACTACTCAAAATTTCCACTACCGGTTCTCCGAACTACTCAAAATTTCCGCTACCGGTTCTCCGAACTATTCAAAATTTCCGCTACCGGTTCTCCAGAACCTGTCGGAACCTGCTGGATTTCACCCCTGATTCAAAATTGAAAAAAGTACCGTCGTGACTGACACACCAAGGTTAGGAGGAAGTGCGCTCAAACCCACACGCAAACACACCAGAGGTGGGTTTCAGATATTGTTACCACCGGTTCATGCATGCGCTTTGCTTCGACATGCGCCTGGCCACGAACACGTGGTTAAATAGGACGGCATAGCGCCAGGGCGAGTGGCCGAGCCCACTGGCGATCTCCACTACCGGTTCAGGTGAATCGGTCCGAACCGGCTGAATACCCTCTGAAACACACCCAAACAGACACTATATAAGAAAAAGAATATATTGTGTTGGCTCCTACAAACCCCCAAACCCCTCCCTGAATTATCTTCTCAGGGACTCAGGAAACAATAAATCCTCTCGGCTGAGTCATAAAACACTAGGAGTCACAAAGAAATGTTGATAAAGCTGGGGGAAGGGGGAAAGAGAATTGGAGGCAAAATGTACCTCGGAGAACTGAGACCTGTGTATGATAATGTCATAAAAGTAAAAAATAAACCACATTCCTAAAATGCTGCCTCTCTGGGTTTTTCCCCCCCAAATGCTCTATTGCAGTGTTTCTCAATCTCAGGAACTTTAAGATGGGTGAACATCAACTCCCAGAATTCCCCAGCCAGCATGATTAGGGAATTCTGGGAGTTGAAGTCCATGCCACTTAAATTTGTTCAGGTTGGGAAACACGGTTATTATTTTGATCGTTTGGCCTCCTTAATTTACCGTGTTTCCCCAAAAATAAGACCCTGTCTTATATTTTTTTGAACCCTGAAATAAGCACTTGGCCTTATTGCCATGCGCTCCAAAGCCTGATTGGGCTTATTATCAGGGGGTGTCTTCTTTTGGGGGAAACAGGATATCTATCTGTCTGTCTGTCTGTCTGTCTGTCTATCTATCTATTTAATCTATACATACATACATACATATACATCATCCATCTATCTATCTATCTAATTTATACATACATATACATCATCTGTTTATCTATCTATCTATCTCTATCTTTGTATCTATCTATCTATCTATCTATCTATCTCTATCTTTGTATCTATCTATCTATCTATCTCTATCTTTGTATCTATCTATCTATCTATCTATCTATCTATCTATCTATCTATCTATCTCTATCTTTGTATCTATCTATCTATCTATCTCTATCTTTGTATCTATCTATCTATCTATCTATCTATCTATCTATCTATCTCTATCTTTGTATCTATCTATCTATCTATCTCTATCTTTGTATCTATCTATCTATCTATCTATCTATCTATCTATCTATCTATCTCTATCTTTGTATCTATCTATCTATCTATCATCTACCTACCTACTTACCTACCTACCGTGTTTCCCTGAAAATAAGACCCTGACTTATATTTTTTTGAACCCTGAAATAAGCGCTTGGCCTTATTGCCATGTGCTCAAAAGCCCAATTGGGCTTATTATCAGGGGATGTCTTATTTTGGGGGAAACAGGGTATTTGTTTATTTCTCTGATTTTTATCTCACTTTTATTTTTGTGGTTTGTTGGTTTGTTTGTTTGTTTGTCTGTTTGTTTGATTTGATCCCACCTTTGTTACTTTAGAAGTAACTCTTACAAGGTGGCAAATAGACATATTCCTTCCTCCTCCTATTTTTTTCCCCACAACAGTCCTGTGAAGTGGGTTGGACTGAGAAAGAGAGAATGATTGGCCCAAAGTCATCCAGTCGACTTTTATGTCTAAGGTGGGACTAGAACTCACCGTCTCCTGGTGATTGGCCCAAAGTCATCCTAGCCGACTTCCATTCCTAAGGGGGGGGAACTCACTAGAACTCACCGTCTCCTGGTGATTGGCCCAAAGTCACCCAGTTGGTTCTCATGCCTAAGGCAGGACTAGAACTCACCGTCTCCTGGTGATTGGCCCAAAGTCACCCAGCCCGCTTCCAAGCCTAGCAATTCCTAGCATTTTAACCATTATACCAAACTGCCTCTCCAAGTTTCCTTGGCATAAATATTGAAACCGTTTTCCATTTCTTGCTGTTTCTGGACATGTTTTTCAACTTCTTATTTTAGCCTCCAGTCTTGCGATTCCCTTGTGGTCTCTCATCCCGCTACTAATTTGGTCTGAGTTTCATGATCTCTTTCAAGGTTAACCTGTGTCAGTGAAACGTTGCTCCCGATTAGGATAAAAATAAAAACCACTTCACGTTTAATATAGATCCACGGACGTAATCTCCTTGGCAACAGTAGAGAAGCGTTGGGCCGTTGCTTCCTTCGACGGAGTTTCTTCAACTCTTGACTTATGATCTCCTTGTGGTCTCCTCTCCAAGATCACTTGACTTTTTTGAGGCCAGCTAGCGCAGTGTCACCAACTCTTTTGAGTGACTTGTTTACTTTGTGACATTTTGAAAAATAAAAAAGCATAAATTTATTCCCACACACCCCCCCCAGTAACTACAAAGCAAAAAACAAACCGTCAACGAATTAAACCACAAAATCTATCGGCTAAGCTTCCTGAAACTTTTTTTTACTGAGAATTTTTCATGCAGATCCAAAAGAGAGAAATGAAAAAAAAAAAACAGCCCTTATCCAACTGTTCCTAGTGCATACATGCAAAGAGTTGCCTGATGGCAAGAGCAGCTGAAGCAAAAAGGACAACTCAGGAGTAAGGCCAGGAGATGATTGGCCCCTCCCATAAGGCTTAAAAGAGAAACAAAGGCACTTGGGGCCTTTTGCAGGAAAGCAACATTGCTAACTCTGTTTCCAGTCGGCGTCTCTTCTTTGTTTCTGAACTTCGTGGGGCTTTGCCAAGTAAGGCCTTTGGCAGGGTGTCAAAGAAGATAAAGGTTGGTGATTATCCCGAAGGACTTCTTCCGAAGGACTTTTTTTTGCAACTAATTGAGACTCAGCTGGGAATGAACGTAATTCTCGGCTGTTACAATAAAATAGGTTACTTTGGGAATAATTGTGACTTGAAATGACTCAGTAAGCCTAGGTCACAACACCAGGCTAGAAACCAGGAGACTGTGAGTTCTAGTGCCGCCTTAAGTGTGAAAGATAGCTGAGTGACTTTGGGCCAATCACCAGGAGATGGTGAGTTCTAGTCCTGAATTAGGCATGAAAACAGCTGGGTGACTTTGGGCCAATCACCAGGATATGGTGAGTTCCAGATCTGAAGACCAGCTGGATGACTTGGGCCAAAGATGGGGAGACAGTGAGTTCTAGTCCCACCTTAGGCATGAAAGCTGGCTGGGTGGGTGATTGGCCCAACCTACCTCACAGGGTAGTTGTTGTGAGGAAAACTGGTCGAGGAAGGGCGCAATAGATATATTTGCCGCTTCGAGCTGTTTACAAAAATAACAAAGCTGGGCTTTAAATAAATTAACATAAATAAGTTAAACACCTGCATGCATGCACTTACCTTAATTCACCTTCACTGATGGAAGCTAGTCGTGCTTGATCCAGCCTCCCTCACAGGGTTGTTGTTCAGTGCAGAACGGCAGCACTGCACGTGCTATTATGCTAACTTGCATGCTCAAAGGAAAAGCAAAATATAAACCTAACCAATAACACCATTTGTTCTGCCCCAGCTACGGACCCCGAAGAACGCAGCACACACGAAGTTTGTACAAAACTTAATTTACTAAAACAACTCAGTCTTTATCAAAAAACAAAGGCTGGTAATAAACTTTCTTAACAGCCTACAAGAATCCAAAGAGAAAGTAATCACAATCTTACTAAAGTTGGCAGAAAGCCCAGAAGCACTTTGCAGAGAATCCAGACGAGAAGTAGAGTGAACTAAAGTTGTTCCCTGCAAATTGCTTCAGTTGGTGTTCCTCCTTAAATAGGCTAAGGGAGTGGCCAATTAGGCCCAAGCCTTACTCTCGAGGAGACCTCCTTTTGAGGAGCCACTCCTGCCTTTTGGCAGCTCTGCACACCCGTGCACTGAGAAGAGGCTCATCCTCTTCTTCCTCTTCACTTGAAGGAGCTTCTGGAGGTTCTGAAGGCCGTGGCTGAATCCCCGCCTCTGGCACCACATCTTCTCCAGCCTCCTCATTGTCCGACTCGAGTGCCAGCTGCACAGGCTGCTGGCGCAGCACCATACCAGCCTCCTCGCTGTCCGAATCAGCCACCAGCCACACAGGCCGCTGACGGGCCACAACACCATTTATTACAACAGCTTCTTTTGGCACCCTGGAAAAAAAATCAATCATTGGTACCCCTACCCCATTCTTCCATAGGCACAAGACGTGGATCACACACACAAAGACACACACAAACGTACACAGAGACACCCGAATCCGGCTGTCACCTCCATGGAAGCAAAATGTCACCAAGGAGAAGATTTTTGCCTAGGAGAAAATCTTCAACTCCCGGCAAGTGTTCTGTGCGTCTTTGACGCAAACTTGAGAGTTTGCAGCTGTTGAGTCTCGGTTTCGGATCCTGCCCAGCGCCGTGTTTCCGAGACCCGGTGCATGAATAATGGAGTGTAAGGTTAAAAACCTGACACCTCCTCCTTTTGCAAACGGGCTTGACAGACCCAAACTTGGCTCATTGTCTCTCACAGCCGGCAGGTTGCTCGGAAGTGAGACCCAAATGCCAACCGGGGCCATCTGTGCCTCCGTTGGCACCCGCGGGCAGCTGGATGCCCCTTCTGGACAATGAAGAAGGACCAGGGCTCAGTCCTGGAGCATTTTCTCAGCCCACTGAAGCTCAAAGGTTCGAGTCCCGAGACTACACGGTCCAGCGGATGAGTTGGGCAACTGTTTATTGTAATATTATTTGGTTGCTTATCCTTGTTGTAAGCCACCTGGAGTGCCTCTAGTCGAGATGGATGCATATTAATTTAATAACAAATAAATAAGCTATTTCTCCCTCTCTCTTTTGTTCTTTCCTTCTTTCTCTTTTTCTTTTTTATTTCTCTTTCTGTCTCTGTCTCTTTCTCTCTTTTTTGCTTTCTTTCACTCTTTCTCTATATTTCTGTCTCTTTTTCTTTTGTTTTTTCTTTCTTTTTCTTTCTTTCTCTATTTCTTTCTGTCCCTCTTTTCTTTCTTTCTTTTTTCTCTTTCTTTTTCTTTCTTTCTTTCCTCTCTCTCTTTTCTTTCTTTCTTTCCTTTCCTTTTTCTTTCTGTTTCTATTTTTCCCTTTCTTTCTTTCTCTCACTATTTCTGTTTCTTTCTCTTTCTTCCGCTTCCTTTCTCTCTTTTTCTTTCTACTTCTTTCTTTCTTTCTGTCTTTGTCTCTCTCACTCACTCACTTTCTCTCTTTCCCTCATTTTCTTTCTATTTCTATTTCCCTCTCTTTCATTCACAAAAGGGAATGAATTTGGAAGAGAGACTGTCAGGATTCATTTGAAAGATGAGAAATTATGCATCTATATCTCGATAGCATTTCTATCTTTTTAATTGGTGGATATATATTGTTGGGAAAGAGAGAAAGAGTTAGCTTTGATTCCTTCCATGGGGGAGCCCAGGGGTGAAATCCTCCTGGTTCGGACCGGATTGGACGATTCGGTAGCGATCGTGCCGGGCGGTTTGGCGATCCGGTAGCAATGACGGAGCGAAGTGGGTGTCAGTGCATGCACAGAAGGTTTTGCACATGCGCAGAAGGTCTGCGCACATATGTGACACACGCGTGTGTGTGGCGCATGCACTTCCGAACCGGTAAGGAAGTTAAGTAGATTTCACCCCTGGGGGCAGCCATCATAATTTCAAAAGAGCCTTGATAGTACAGCGGACTAAACACTGTTATTAACATCTGCAATTACTGCTGGTTCGAATCTCTCCAAGGCCCAAGGTTGACTCAGCCTTCCATCCTTTCTCAGGTAGGTGAAATGAGGACCCAGTTTGTGGGGGCAATAAGCTGACTTTGTATAAATATACAAAAGAATGAAGGCTATTGCTTAACGCATTGTAAGCCGCCCTGAGTCTCCGGAGAAGGGCGGCATATAAATCAATTTTTTTTAAAAAAAAAAGTGGTGGTTTTTTTCTTTCATTCTTTCATGTATCTCAATCTGGGCAATTTTAAGATGTGTGGACCAACTCCCAGAATTCCCCAGCCAGTCATGTCTTAAAGTTGCAAAGATTGAGAGAAACTGAACATGACCTCCAAATGTGCAGAGAGGCAGATGCCAGCCAGCAGAATTCTGGGAGTTGAACTCCACTCATCTTAAGGTAGAAGCCAGGAGACGGTGAGTTCTAGTCCCGCCTCAGCCATGAAAGCCAGCTGGGTGACTTTGGACCAAAGCTCCCCTATCAGCCCTAGCAAGAAGGCCAAAACAAACCATTTCCAAAACAACTAGCGTAGATTGATGCGAAGGTAGCAAAATTACCAGCAGATTTTGCAGCAATAGGAACCTGCTGGAGAGACCTGAGAATTCTGGGAGGTGCAATCCCAGCCTCCAGGCTCCGGAGCGAAGCTGCTCACCTGGAGTTGCCAGCAGGGAAAGCTTCTCCATGCAGAACTCCTGGCATCAATCACCCAGACAGCAGCAGATTGAAATCCCGAGGGGCTGCAGAGGGGCGCCAGGCCAGGCTCAGCTCCTGTGCAAAAGGAGGGAGGGAGGGAGGGAAGCAAGGAAACGAATGGAGAGGGAGGGAGGGGAGCGAAGGAGGGAGGGAGGAAGGAAAGAGAGAAAGAAAGAAAGAAAGAAAGAAAGAAAGAAAGAAAGAAAGAAAGAAAGAAAGAAGGAAGGAAGGAAGGAAGGAAGGAAGGAAGGAGGGAAGGAAAGAAATGGAGAGGAAGGAGGGAGCAAAATGGAGATAGGGGAAAGAGAGAGAGGAAGGAAATGGGAAGGAGGGAAGGTAGAAAACAGGAAGGAAGGAAAGGAAAGGAAAGGAAAGGAAAGGAAAGGAAAGGAAAGGAAAGGAAAGGAAAGGAAAGGAAAGGAAAGGAAAGGAAAGGAATGGAGAGGGGATAAAGGAAGGAAGAAGAGGGAGGATGTCAGGAAGGAAATGGGAAGGAAGGGAATGGAGAGGAAGAAGGAAAGAGGAAGAATAGAAACATGGGAAGGAAGGAAGGAAGGAAGGAAGGAAGGAAGGAAGGAAGGAAGGAAGGAGAGAAAGTGAGTGAGAAGGAGGGAGGGAGGGAGGAAGGGAAAAAAGAAGAAAGGAGGGAGGGAGGGAAAAAAAGAAGGAAGGAAGGAAGGAGGGAAGGAGGGAGGCAGCTTGGAAAAAGCGAAAGACGATTGCGTGGCCCCTTCACCTGTAGCTCAGCCGGTGCAGATAGTGGCTTCCCTTTGTCCCTTCAGAGCCAATTTTTCAAGCTGCTGGTCAGAGATTAAATATGTGACTCTCTCGTACTGAGAAATTCCTGGAAATGTCAAAGGAATTAATTATCTCCCTAAAAATTGCCAGCTTTTAATGCGGTCACTCCAGCGATGGCTTTCGGCCACATGCATTGTTTGGCAACAATTTGCCTCAAATAATGCTTAGCACTATGTCAGGAATTTCACCTGACGAATTGAACAATCAACCGGCTCCTGACCGCCTGGAACCCATCACCAAAGAGGAAGGATCCACTTTGTGCAAAGAAATCCCCCAGAATCTATCAAAGTATCCAAAGAGACCGGTTTTATGTGCAGAATATTGGAACGAAATGTTCCCAAAATTAAAAAGAAACACCTGGGAAGCATAAAATTACTATTATTACTATTATTATATCCTTCATTCATTAAATATGAAACTCAGTCAACTGAAATTATTATTATTATTATTATATCCTTTATTCATTAAATATGAAACTCAGTCAACTAACATTCAAAAATGCATCACAAATACCATTGACTGGTGCTAATGGTTGATACGGGTTGCTGCCAGCGTCCTAGATATCAATCAAGTATCTTCTTAAAATATACGATTTATTATTATTATTATTATTATTATTATTATTATTATTATTATTATTATTATTATTATTATTATTTACTTTATTCATTAAATATGAAACTCAAGTCAACTGAACATTCAAAAATGCATCACAAATACCATTGACTGGTGCTAATGGTTGATACGAATTGCTGCCAGCGTCCTAGGGATCAACCAAGGACCTTCTTAAGATGTTCCAAGTAGCGCAATTTTTTGCAGTTCCGCTGGTGTTATTGCAGGAAGCTGCAATTTGCTGATGTATCTTATAAAATTCTTGGACATGGTACCAAGAGCCCCGATGACAACGGGTATCACTGTGACATGTTTCATCCATAGCCGTGTAATTTCGATGGACAGGTTGTGATATTTCATGATTTTTTTCCAGTTCTTTTTCTTCAACTCTGGCATCTCCTGGCACCGCGATGTCAATAAATTGTACGTTTCGGTTTTCGACAACTGTGATATCTGGCGTGCTGTGTTCCAAGTGACGATCCGTCTGTATTCGAAAGTCCCACAAGATCTTCACCGTCTCATTTTCGACAACTTTTTCCACTTTTATGTTCCCATGACTTTTCAGATATAGGTCGGTCGTATTTTTTACATAATGACCAGTGGATTAATTTAGCAACTCAGTCGTATCTAACTTTGTAATCAGTTTGTGTGATTTTGCTGCACTCACATACTAAATGTGAAAGAGTTTCAACTTTGTCGTTGCAAAGTCGGCAGTTTGGATTGTCAGTGGATTTTTGTACGTTCGCTTTCATGGCATTAGATCGTAGTGCTTATGGATTATTATTATTATTATTATTATTATTATTATTATTTAATTAATTAATCTTTAGTGAGATTCACAGCCTTTGAGGCTGGTTAATAGCTCAGCAGCTCGAGTCCTAACCAAGGACCTAGGAACTGTTAAGGTATCGTCGGAGGATGGAAGCTGTTCCGAGTAAGGTGGTTTTTTGTAGAGTCAAAATGTTCAAATCCTGTAAATAACATAAAATTCATTATTATTATTATTATTATTGGTTAATCTTTAGTGAGATTCACAGCCTTTGAGGCTGGTTAATAGCTCAGCAGCTCGAGTCCTAACCAAGGACCTATTATTATTATTATTATTATTATTATTATTATTATTATTATTATTATTATTATTATTATTATTATTCACCCAACAATGTGAAATCCCAGCTTCCAATTCTTTAGCTTCAAGTTCTTCTCAAATACCGAAGAGGTTATAAGGTATTGACGTACAGATAGTCCACAATTTACGGCCAAAATTGACCCCCACATTTCTGTTGCTAAGCCAGACAGTTTGTTAAATGAGTTTTGCCCCATTTTAAGATCTTTCTTGCCCCCGTTGTTAAGTGAAGCGCGGTCCTAGTTCCGTTAGTAACACGGTTGTTAAATGAATCTGGCTTCTGCATTGAATTTGCTTGTCATTTGGAATATTGCATCCAGTTTTGGTCGCCACGATGTAAAAAAGATGTGGAGACTCTAGAAAGAGTGCAGAGAAGAGCAACAAAGAGGATTAGGGGACTGGAGGCTAAAACATACGATGGATGGTTGCAGGAACTGGGTAGGTCTAGTTTAATGAAAAGAAGGACGAGGGGAGACATGATAGCAGACTTCCAATATCTCAGGGGCTGCCCCAAAGAAGAGGGAGTCAAGCTATTCTCCAAAGCACCTGAGGGTAGGACAAGAAGCAATGTGTCGAAACTAATCAAGGAGAGAAGCAACCTAGAACTAAGGAGAAACTTCCTGACAGTGGGAACAATTAATCAGTGGAACTACTTGCCACCAGAAGTTGTGGTTTCTCCATCACTGGAGGGATTCAAGAAGAGATCAGACAGCCTTTTGTCTGAAGTGGTGTAGGGTTTCCTGCCTGACAAGGGGAATGGACTAGAAGACCTCCAAGGTCCCTTCCAACTCTGTTATTCTATTCTACTCTACTCTACTCTACTCTACTCTACTCTACTCTACTCTACTCTACTCTACTCTACTCTACTCTACTCTTGTTCTGTTCTGTTCTGTTCTGTTCTGTTCTTCTCTACTCTACTCTACTCTACTCTTGTTCTGTTCTGTTCTGTTCTGTTCTACTCTACTCTACTCTACTCTACTCTACTCTTGTTCTGTTCTGTTCTGTTCTGTTCTGCTCTACTCTACTCTACTCTACTCTACTCCTGTTCTGTTCTGTTCTGTTCTGTTCTGTTCTATTTTATTCTATTCTATTCTATTCTACTCTACTCTACTCTTCTTCTATTCTGTTCTGATCTGTTCTACTCTACTCTACACTACACTACTCTACTCTACTCTTCTTCTGTTCTGTTCTGTTCTACTCTACTCTACTCTACTCTACTCTACTCTACTCTTGTTCTGTTCTGTTCTACTCTACTCTACTCTACTCTACTCTACTCTACTCTACTCTACTCTTGTTCTGTTCTGTTCTACTCTACTCTACTCTACTCTACTCTACTCTACTCTACTCTACTCTACTCTACTCTACTCTTGTTCTGTTCTGTTCTGTTCTGTTCTATTTTATTCTATTCTATTCTACTCTACTCTACTTTACTCTACTCTACTTCTTTTTTTTTTTTTTAATTTGATTTATATGCCGCCCTTCTCCGAAGACTCAGGGCGGCTTACAATGTGCTCAGCAATATTCTGTTCTGTTCTATTCTACTCTACTCTACTCTACACTACTCTACTCTTCTTCTGTTCTGTTCTGTTCTGTTCTGTTCTACTCTACTCTACTCTTGTTCTGTTCTGTTCTATTCTATTCTATTTTATTCTGTTCTACTCTACTCTACTCTACTCTACTCTACTCTACTCTACTCTACTCTACTCTACTCTTATTCTATTCTATTCTATTCTATTCTATTCTATTCTATTCTATTCTATTCTATTCTATTCTATTCTATTCTATTCTATTCTATTCTATTCTATTCTATTCTATCCCATCCCATCCCATCCCATCCCATCCCATCCCATCCCATCCCATCCCATCCCATCCCATCCTATCCGTCATCTATTTCTATTTTATTCTATTTGATCACGTGACCACAGGGTTGCTTGAAAAAAAAAAAACCTCGGTCATAAATCACATTTTTCAGTGCCATATCTTCGAACAGTTCCCCAATGAAATGCTGGTACCTCGCAATTTTCGTAAGTGCAACGGCTGTAACGTAGAGTCGTTGAATCGTCCTCTGCGAAGAACGGACACCCCAAGTCTCACAGCCCTCGTCGTTCGCCATTGAGGGCGGTTCTTTCAAAAAAAAAAAAAACCCTCGAAATAATAACTCCCAGGGGTGCCAGGCCTCTGCCATGGAGCACGAGGAGAAAAAAAAAAAATCTGTTCTGTCAGAACTTTTGTCTCTGGGCCTCCGTTCTCGGCGTTATCCCCTGCATCTTTGCTGACTTTAGCGGGAACTTCGCCTTTCCTTTCGGCCTAAATCACATTTCCCACGGAAGAAACGGTTGAGTGACTCAAGGTTGGGCTTTCAAGATTAGGCGTAATAAATTGGATCCTGCCTTGCTGAGGTCTTGTTTTTTGGTTAAGGCGGGGTGGAAAAAGGAGGGGTGGAATTCACAACTGCGGAAAGAAGGAAGGGTAGACGGGTAGTCCTCGACGTACGACCGCAACGGCGCCCGGAATGGATGTCACTAAGGGAGACATTCGTTAAGCGACTTCTGCCCCGTTTTTCGATCTTCCTTGCCACGTTTGTTAAGGGAATCACCGCAAGGCAACACAGTTGTGAAGCGTGTTGTGTCCACTACACAATAAAGTGAATCTGGCTTCCCCACTGACTTGGCTGGTTGGAAGGACGCCAGAGGGGATCGCGGGACACACACACACACACACACCCCACTGGGATGCTGCAACCGTCATAAATGTGAGTCAGTGGTCGAGCATCGTTGCGGTTGTTAAGTGTGACCAATGGTTGTAAGCAGGGGTGGGTTCTA
>NC_142070.1:3042500-3185000 GCF_059756535.1 Pantherophis guttatus
TCTCCCCTTCCTTCCTTCCTTCCTTCCTTCCTTCTTTCCTTCCTCCTTCCTCCTTTCCCTTCCCTTCCCTTCCTTCTTCATCCTTCCCTCTGTACCTTCCTTCCTCCTTCCTTCCTTCCTTTCATTCCCTCCTTGCCCTTCCCTTTCCTTCCACCTTCTTCTGTTCCTTCCTCTTTCACTTCCTTTTTTTCTCCACTTCTTTCTCCCCTTCCTTCCTCCCTCCCTTCCCTTTCTTTTTCTCTTCTTCATCCTCTTCCTTTCCCCTTTCTTATTCCTCCCTCCCTCCCTTCCTCCCTCCATCCTTCCCTCTGTACCTTCCTTCCTCCTCCCTCCCTCCTTCCATTCCCTCCTTGCCCTTCCCGTTCCCTCCACCTTCTTCTATTCCTTCTTCTTTCGCTTCCTCTTTTTCTCCACTTCTTTCTCCCCTTCCTTCCTTCCTCCATCCCTTTCCTTTCTTTTTCCCTTCTTCATCCTGTTCCTTTCCCCTTTCTTCTTCCTTCCTTCTTTCCTTCCTCCGTTCCTTCCTCCCTTCCTTCCTTCCTTCCCTTCATTTATCCCTTCTCTTTCCCCTTCCTCTTCCTCACCCCTTTCCTCTTCCTCTTCCTCTTCCTCTCCCTTCCCTTGCAAAAACCAGCCTCTCAGCTCTTCCTCCCAAGTAACTCTATAGAATCAATACCTGCTAAGAGAAGCTGGGAGCTGCAAGCGAAAATGCCACCCACGAGCCGATACGCATTTAATTCGGCTTCGATTTTGGTCCCAGGCTGAGCCTTGTGCACCTGGGAAGGGTGCAAGAGAGCAAATCGCTCCCTTTGGGGTGGCTCCGGATCCCGGCTTGTTTTGACGTTTAACCCGACTTTCCCCTGGTAGCACAAAAAAAAGAAACCAACTTTGTTGGAGGGGGAAAAAATAAAAAAAAAACCCAGAATATCAGAATGAAGCATTTTTCACAGCTGTCTTCCCAAAGCCAGCTCAGCAGCAGGGGAACGGTTCAGAAGAGAATTGGCTCCTGTTAAAGCTAGACTTTTCGGATAAAAATGGGCTTCCCATATCATGCCCATATTTTTTCTCCAAGATGTCACAGGTCCTTTGGTGCCTCGGGGTTTAAATCTGCCCCAGGACAAGCTGACACTTCGAACAATTAATCAGTGGAACAGCTTGCCACCAGGAGTCGTGGGTGGACTGGAGGTTTTGTGTGGGATTCGGGTGTAGGTTGGGCTGTTGGGCTGGGGGGAAAAAAATCAGGATCGGAATAGAGCTGGAAGGGACCTTGGAGGTCATCTAGTCCAACCCCCTGCTCGAGCAGGAAACCCTCTACCGTTTCAGACAAATGGTTGTCCAGTCTCTTCTGGAAAACCTCCAGCACCCACAACTTCTGGTGGCAAGCAGTTCCACTGGAAAAGGCTCTATCTAGTGAAAAGAGGGACTAGGGGTGACCTGATAGCAGTCTTCCAATATTTGAGGGGCTGCCCCAAAGAAGAGGGGGTCCACCTGTTCTCCAAAGCACCTGAGGGCAGGACAAGCAGCAACGGATGGAAACTCATCAAGGAGAGAAGCAACCTGGAACTAAGAAGAAATTTCCTGACAATTAGAACAATTAACCAGTGGAACCGCTTGCCACCAGGAGTCGTGGGTGCTCCATCACTGGAGGCTTTCAAGAAGGGACTGGAACAGCCATTTAACTGAAATGGTATAAAGTCTCCTGCTCGAGCAGGGGGTTGGACTAGATGATCTCCAAAGTCCCTTTCACCACGGTTATTCTATATTCTATGCTCTAATTGAGGAGATGAGGCTGTTGAAGCTCTTTTTGCAGGTCGTGTCCTCTACTTTTGTGACCACGGTGGAGGCCAGCGTTTCCGTTGCTAAGCGAGGCAGTCGTTCAGGGAGTTTTTGCTCCATTTTACAACCTTCCTTGCCACCGTCGTTAGGCGAATCACGATCGTCGTTAAGTTAGTCCCCCGGTTGTTAAGTGAATCTGGCTTTCCATTGCTAAGCGAGACGGTCGTGAAATGAGTTTTGCCCCATTTACGACCGTTCTTACCACCGTTGTGAAGCGAATGGCTGCAGTCGATAAGTTGGTAAAACCGTTGTTAGGAGAATCTGGATCCCCCATTGACTTTGCTTCTCCGAAGGTCACAAGGCGTTGCAAGAATTCACAATACAGTCCTCGACTTGCAACCATTTGTTCGAGGTTACTCAATGGCACCGAAAAAAGCGACTTATGACCGTTTTTTACACTTATGACGGTTGCTGCATCCGCTGGGTCACGTGATCAAAATTTAGACGCTTGGCCACTGGCATGGACTTATGACGGTTGAAGATCACGAGAACCCCTTCTGTGACCTTCTGACAAGCAATATCAATCGGGAAGGCAGATTTACTTAGCGACCATGTCAGTCACTTCATAACTGCAGGGATTCATTTAGCAACAATGGCAAGAAACGTCGTAGCATGGGGCAAAGCTCCCTTAGCAACTGTCTCACTTAGCAACAGAAATTTGGGAACTCAATTGTGATCGTAAATCGAGGATTGCCTGTACAGTGTTTCTTACGTTTGACCACTTGAACAGGTGTGGACTTCAGCTCCCAAAATCCCCCAGCCAGCATGCTTTAAGATGGGTGGACTACAACTCCCAGAATTCCCCAGCCCCATGGATGGAGTTTAACTCCCAGAATTCCCCAGCCCCATGGATGGAGTTTAACTCCCAGAATTCCCCAGCCCCATGGATGGAGTTTAACTCCCAGAATTCCCCAGCCCCATGGATGGAGTTTAACTCCCAGAATTCCCCAGCCCCATGGATGGACTTCAACTCCCAGAATTCCCCAGCCCCATGGATGGACTTCAACTCCCAGAATTCCCCAGCCCCATGGATGGAGTTTAACTCCCAGAATTCCCCAGCCCAACTCCCAGAATTCCCCAGCCCCATGGATGGACTACAACTCCCAGAATTCCCCAGCCCCATGGGTGGACTTCAACTCCCAGAATTCCCCAGCCCCATGGGTGGACTACAGCTCCCAGAATTCCCCAGCTAGCTGCTGGCTGGGGAATTCTGGGAGTCGAAGTCCACCCCTCTTCAAGCGGCCAAGTTTGAGAAACACTGTTAGTCAAACCAACTTATCCAGGACATAAATCTTAAGTTGGGGATGCCGAGAGTCCAGCTCCCTCCACTCCGTCCAGGTGTAAAAGTGAGGGGGGGGGCAAAAGCACCGTGTGTTTCCGGAAGCCCTTCCTCCCCTTTGCAATTTCCCAAGCCAGCCGATAACTGAGTTTAGGCAGGCAGTCAAAACAAGAGCTCTTAGAGGGCTTTTATGGGTAATTTCACGGATACAATTGAGGCTTTCAGTTTTTACTCCTAGGTTAGATTTTGCATTGGGTTTTTAGTGGCGTATGAATGCCGAGTGTGCTCCTTCTAAGCGGCTGAGGGTCCCTGCGAAGGCGGTAAGAGGGAGGGCCAGAATAATTCACACACAACCGTGCAATCAGATAATGGTTGTGCAAAGCCACACCGTTGTGGGCCCAGTTGCTGGGTGTGATTGTCTGAAACGGTGTTTGTGGGTCCCCAAAACAGATCCTGCGTCTGCTGGGAAAGGGGGGAGGAGAAGGAGGAGGAAAAGGAAGAAGAGGAGAAGAGAAAAAGAAAGAGGGGAAAGGAGGAGGAGGAGGAAGAGGAGGAGAGAAAGGAGGAAGATAAGAAAGAGAAAAAGAAAGGAGGAGGAGGAAAAAAGGAGGAGGAGGAAGAAGAAGAGTAAAAGGAAGAAGAGGAGAAGAGAAAAAGAAAGAGGAGAAAGGAGGAAGAGGAGGAGGAGAAAAAGGAGGAAGATAAAGAGAAAAAGAAAGGAGAGGAGGAAAAAAGGAGGAGGAGGAAGAAGAGTAAAGGGAAGAAGAGGAGAAGAGAAAAAGAGATGAGAAAGGAGGAAGAGGAAGAGGAGGAGGAGGAGAAAAAGGAGGAGATAAGAAAGAGAAAAAGAAAGGAGGAGAAAAAAGAGGAGTAAGAGTAAAGGGAAGAAGAGGAGAAGAGAAAAAGAGATGAGGAAGGAGGAAGAGGAGGAGAAAAAAGAGGAAGAGAAGAAAGAGAAAAAGAAAGGAGGAGGAGAAAAAAGAGGAGGAAGAGGAGGAAGAGTAAAGGTAAGAAGAGGAGAAGAGAAAAAGAAAGATGAGAAAGGAGGAGGAGAAGGAAGATAAGAAAGAGAAAAAGAAAGGAAGAGGAGGAGAAAGGAGGAGGAGGAAGAAGAGTAAAGAGAAGGAGAGGAGAAGAGAAAAAGAGATGAGAAAGGAGGAGGAGGAGGAGGAGAAAAAGGAGGAAGATAAGAAAGAAAAAAGAGGAGGAGGAGGAGAAAAAAAGAGGAGGAAGAGGAGGAAGAGTAAAGGGAAGAAGAGGAAGGAGAAGGAAGAGGAAGAAGGAGAAGAAAAAGGAGGAAGAGGATAAGAAAGAAAAAACAGAGGAGGAGGAAAGGGAGGAAAAGAAGAGAGAGGAAGAAGAGGAGGAGAAAAAGGAGGAACAGGAAAGAAAGAGAAAAAGAAAGAGGAGGAGGAGGAGTTAAAGAGAAAAAGGAGGAGGAAGAGGAAGAGAAGAAAGAGGAAGAGAAGAAAGAGAAAAAGAAAGAGGAGGAGGAGAAAAAGGAGGAAGAGAAGAAAGAAAAAGAAAGAGGGGAAGCGAGGAGAGGAAAGACCTCTCATCTTTCACCCACAGCCAGCCTCATATCTAGGGAGGGCCACTGAGGGCCAGTTGCTTATCGTGGCCATCCCTGCGAGGTAGGCCAGTTGAGGAGGCAGCAGGGATAGGATCGTTCTAGGAAGAGACCCAATTGTCTATGGCAGTAAAAAATAAAATAAATAAGCAGCCCTCCAAGTTCTCCTCCGTCTCTACTTACAACAGACTTAAATCCAGGTGAGCTGGATTTTTTTACTACTACCTTACACCTAGCCTGGACCGGGTCATCTTTCCCCCAACCACTCAACAGCTACTTCCTCCTTGCCTCTCCCCTTCAGGGTAGTCCCAGAGTCAGCTCTAAACTCCCAGGACTCCAGGTCCCATCAGTCTCAGCCAGTATGAGACACACCCCCCCCACACCCCGAGACATGGTTCCGTGACAGTGACGTAGGATAAAAAAAAAAGAATTATAGGTAGTCCTCGACTTACAACCGTTCATTTAGTGACTGTTGTGAAGTTACAACGGCACTGTAAAATGCGACTTAGGGCCATTTTCCACAACTGTTGCACACTTGGCAACTGGCATGTACTTATGACAGTTGCAGTGTCCCAGGGATCACGTGATGATCCCTTTAATGCCACTTTCTGACAAGCAAAGTCAAGGAGGGAAGCCAGATTCACTTAACAACCGGGTGACTAAGATAACGACGATCGTGATTCGCCTAACGACGGTGGCAAGGAAGGTCGTAAAATGGAGCAAAAACTCCCTGAACGACTGCCTCACTTAGCAACGGAAACGCAGGCCTCCACCGTGGTCACTAAAGTAGAGGACAAGACCTGCAAAAAGAGCTTCACAGCCTCATCTCCTCAATTAGAGCATAGAATATAAAATAACAGTGGTGGAAGGGACCTTGGAGATCATCTAGTCCAACCCCCTGCTCGAGCAGGAGACTTTATACCATTTCAGTTAAATGGCTGTTCCAGTCCCTTCTTGAAAGCCTCCAGTGATGGAGCACCCACGACTCCTGGTGGCAAGCGGTTCCACTGGTTAATTGTTCTAATTGTCAGGAAATTCCTTCTTAGTTCCAGGTTGCTTCTCTCCTTGATGAGTTTCCATCCGTTGCTTCTTCTCCTGCCTTCAGGGGCTTTGGAGAAGAAGTGGATCCCCTCTTCTTTGGGGCAGCCCCTCAAATATTGGGAGACTCCTATCAGGTCACCCCTAGTCCTTCTTTTCACTAGATAGAGCCTTTGCCAGTGGAACTGCTTGCCACCAGAAGTTGTGGGTGCTCCATCCCTGGAGGTTTTCCAGAAGAGACTGGACAACCATTTGTCTGAAACGGTAGAGGGTCTCCCACTCGAGCAGGGGGTTGGACTAGATGACCTCCAAGGTCTCTTCCAGCTCTATTCCGATCCTGATTTTTTTTCCCCCCAGCCCAACAGCCCAACCTACACCCGAATCCCACACAAGGTTTTTGAGCCATCTCAAACCAGGCTCCCAACCAACCAACTCATCCATCAAGTTTGAGGTTCAAAGGCAGCTAACAGGGTTAGCTTCTGATTGTGCCTGTCAATAGAAACCTAGATTGGTTTACTTAAGCCATCATCCAGCTTAACCAGGGCTTATACCCTGTGTCACAAAAGCCCCAGCCTGCAATGACTGATTGATTGATTGATTGATTGATTCATTCATTCATTCATTCATTCATTCATTCATTCATTCATTGATTTATTGATTTATTGATTTATTGATTTATTGATTTATTGATTTATTGATTTATTGATTTATTGATTCATTCATTCATTCATTCATTTATTTATTCATTCATTCATTCATTTATTCATTCAGTCAGTCAGTCAGTCAGTCAGTCATTCAATTTATTTATTTATTCATTCATTCATTTTAATTTTTTGCAGCAGGATTGGGGTCCCCCCACCCCCCCCACCCACACCCCACCCCACACCCCCACCTAAAGCAAAGATCTGGCTGATGATCCCCTCCTCTATTTTGCCAGCCAGCCGGCCGGCGGGGGGGGCAAGCGACTGCTAAGTTTGGCAACCGCCTCGGGCTGCGAATTGAGGCTGGGGGGGGTGAGAGGTGGGAGTCGTTCATGGGGGTCTCCTCGAGACAATCTGCTCTGGTGGGGTAGCCGGAAAGAAAGCTTGGGGTGGGGTAGTGGTGACCAAAGAAGCCAAGCCCACCACCCACCCACCCAATCCCCTTTTTCTTCCCCAGCCTGGCCACTTTCTTGGCTGGGGGGAAGGGACCCATCAGCCGCTCCCTAAGTGGAGGAGGAGGAGGAGGAGAGAAGAAGCAGAAGAAGCAGAGGGAAGAGGAGGAAAAGGAGGAAGAGGAAGAGGAGGAGGAGGGGAGGAGGGGGAGGAGGAAGAGAAGGAGGAGGAAGAGGAGGAGGAGGAGAGGAGGAGAAGAGGAGGAGGAGGAGAGAAGAAGCAGAAGCAGAAGAAGCAGAGGGAAGAGGAGGAGGAGAAGGAGGAGAAGGAGGAGGAGGAGGAGAGGAGGAGAGAAGGAGGAGGAAGAGGAGAAGAGGAGGAGGAGGAGGAGAGAAGAAGCAGAAGCAGAGAGAAGAGGAGGAGGAGGACGAGAGAAGAAGCAGAAGCAGAAGAAGCAGAGGGAAGAGGAGGAAAAGGAGGAGGAGGAGGAGGAGGAGAGGAGGAGGAGGAGGAGAGAAGGAGGAGGAAGAGGAGGAGAAGAGGAGGAGGAGGAGGAGAGAAGAAGCAGAAGCAGAGAGAAGAGGAGGAGAAAAAGGAGGAAGAGAAGGAGGAGGAGGAGGAGAGAAGAAGCAGAAGCAGAAGAAGCAGAGGGAAGAGGAGGAGGAAAAGGAGGAGGAGAAGGAGGAGAAGGAGGAGGAGGAGGAGAGGAGGAGAGAAGGAGGAGGAAGAGGAGAAGAGGAGGAGGAGGAGGAGAGAAGAAGCAGAAGCAGAGAGAAGAGGAGGAGGAGGACGAGAGAAGAAGCAGAAGCAGAAGAAGCAGAGGGAAGAGGAGGAGGAAAAGGAGGAGGAGGAGGAGGAGGAGGAGGGGAGGAGGAGGAGGAGAGGAGGAGGAGGAAGAGGAGAAGAGGAGGAGGAGAAGGAGGAGGAGGAGAAGAAGGAGGAGAAGAGGAGGAGGAGGAGGAGAGAAGAAGCAGAAGCAGAGAGAAGAGGAGGAGGAGGACGAGAGAAGAAGCAGAAGCAGAAGAAGCAGAGGGAAGAGGAGGAGGAAAAGGAGGAGGAGGAGGAGGAGGAGGAGGAGGGGAGGAGGAGGAGGAGAGGAGGAGGAGGAAGAGGAGAAGAGGAGGAGGAGAAGGAGGAGGAGGAGAAGAAGGAGGAGAAGAGGAGGAGGAGGAGGAGAGAAGAAGCAGAAGAAGCAGAGGGAAGAGGAGCAGGAGAGGAAGAGGAGGAGAAAAAGGAGGAAGAGAAGGAGGAGGAGGAGGAGGAGGAGGAGGAAGAGGAGGAGGAAGGCTGCCTCCACCGATGGGGCCGCGCCTGTTCCTTTAAGAGCCGCTCCAGCCCTTCCCATCCTTGCCCAGGCGAGCCAGCGAACGAGCGCAGGGAGGCGCGCCTGCGGAGCCTTTGGCGAGGACAGGACCGGGCACGTTTACCAGCCGGGAAGAAAAGCCCCCCCAACCCCCTTAAAAAAAAAAAACTCCAGCTTTTGGCTCTTGCTTCCAACCGGGGGGAGGGGGGGTGTCCTGGGGGGAGCCCGACCCCCGCAGCTCCCCTGGCCCAGGGGCCGAGGGGGCGCCTCCAAGCTCCCCCCACCCACCCACCGAAGCGCACTTTGCCTGCAAGTTTCTCCCGCCAGCAAGGCAAGGAGACCCCCGAGCACACCTTGCTTGGCAGGTGCCCGAGGCGGCAGCGATGCTTCCCCATCCGGAGGACCAAGGTGGGCTCCCCAGCAGCATCAGCACCGGCCGCGGGGGCTTCTTATCGACCTGGGACTGAAAGGAGGAGGAGGAAGAGGCGCAGCGCTCCGGATCGGATCCTTTTCCCCCAGACCTCCCCCCACCCCAGACCCCCTTATCCCCCTCCCCATTATTATTATTATATTATTAATTTTTGGCAAAGAAGAAAGCCCGGGAGGAGCAGCCGAAATGACGAGGATCGTGTATATTTTCACCCTCATCCTGACAGGTGAGTGATGGGCAGCCGCCCCCTCCCCAAAATCCAACCTTTTCCCCTTCCCCCAGCCATCCCGCGCCTATTAAGGACTTCGTCTGCCTTGCTTGAGCCCCCCCTCCCCTCCCCTCAAAAAAACCCGGGCGAAGTTTCAGGGAAGGGCGGCCAGGTGGGAGGCGAAGTCGGCCAGGTGGGCGTTTTGGCAGGAGGGTCGTGGGGATGCGGGAGAGGGAGAGAGAGAGAGAAAAAAAAAGATGCTGGTTGGCAATTTGGCACAGGCGAGCGGCTGCTGCGGCTTCTCTGGATCTGCCTGGAGGAAGACCCGTGTCTCGGGAGGCAGGGTTCCTCTTTCCCGACGTTTCGGGGGGTGGGTGGGCTGCACGGATGTGTCTTTTCTTTCTCCCCCCCTCCCCCTCCTTCCCCAGGTTAATTGGGGTCAAGCGTTTGTCAGAAGGCGCCCCCGGATCTTGCTTGCACACACACACACCCCACTCTCCTAGTTTTTGGATACCCCGAGGAAGCCAGATCATCTCCTCTTGCCTTGGGAAGGGGTTGGGGGAGTCGATCTGGAAGAGATCTACCCAAGGAGGCAGGCTCGGTTCTCTTTTCAGCCAGCTGAGCAGATTTATAGTGGCACACAGGATCGGGAGCGGTGGTGGGTTTTTTTTTTTCCTTTCTTTTCTTTTCTTTCTAAGCCAAAAGCTGGTTTGTGTGTTTGTGGGAATGCCTACCCAGACGCGTGTTTTGTATGCGTGCGTTTCGAATTGGAGCTCTCGGAGACCGGATCCCCTTCAGCGTTTTTTTTTTTTTTTTAAGCCCAAATCCTAAAACCCCTTTGGATGGAAACATGGTTGTTGTTGTTTTTATTTATTTATTTATTTATTGCTTTTATTTCATTTTCTTTTTCTTTTTGAAGCTCAAGCTTCCCCGCTTTCTTCCAACTGGGTTGGCCAAATTTAGCCTTGATTCGGAGCTTCCAATTCTGTGCGGGTTGTCGAAACGAGTTGATTCGGATTGCTTAGCTCGCGCTCGGTTGGAGAATTGTGCAGTTGTGTTGTCTTTATTTTTTATTTTTTTATTTTTGGTTAAATCTCCTTTTCCCCCCAAACCACAATCACCACCAAGACTGGAAATGCCAGGCTGCCTGAATGGTGCCCTTTCCTTGATGAAGGAGCCGTGAGCCCTTCTTGGAAAAATAAAATAAAATAAAATGTTAGAACTGCATGCATTGAATTTATATATATATATATATATTTTAAACCTGTCTGGGGTTTCTTTTTCCTCTGTTTTTTTTTTTTTTTGGTTTGTTTGTTTTTTGTGCAAGTTACTCACACTTGTAAGAAGAGCAATTGGAAGGAGAGAAGGGAAAAGAGAAGGGAGCAAGTGGCTGGGTGGGAAATCCATTCCTGTCCACCAGGTTTTCCAAGAGGTGGGCAGGTGTGTGACACCAGGGTTGTGTAAGGGGGAAAAAAAGCCTTGTGTGTGGGCCTTAGTAAGCAGAGTTTTTACTAAGAGGTGTAAGAGAAGGCTGGAAGGGCAGGCTCCTGCGACCTGGTGAAGTCTCTTTGGAAACGGGGCAGTTTTCAAGAAATATCCAGATTATTTGCAGTACATTGTCCAGATTTTTTTTTTTCAAGGTTTCTCAGTGGAGTTGTTTGTGTGGGAGTTGACCGGCTTCATGGTGGCCTCACCGATTCAGAACCGGTAACGGAGTTGGAACGAAGGCAGTGGATGATGGGACCTGGGAGCCTGGGATAGTCACTGAAATGTGGCGTCTCCGATTCAGGACCAGTAATATATTTGGAATTAAGGCAGTGAGTGGATGATGGGAGCCTGGGATGGTCACTGAAATGTGGCCTCTTCTATTCGGGACCAGTAACAGAGCTGGAATGGAGGCAGTGGATGATGGGATTGGGGAGCCTGGGGTGATCACTGAAATGTGGCCTCTTCTATTCAGGACCAGTAACAGAGCTGGAATGGAGGCAGTGGATGATGGGATTGGGGAGCCTGGGATGTTCGCTGAGACGTGGCCTCTCCAATTCAGAACCAGCTACAGAGCTGGAATGAAAGCAGTGGATGATGGGATTGGGGAGCCTGGGATGGTCACTGAAATGTGGCCTCTCCGATTCAGGATCAGTAACAGAGATGGAACGAAGGCAGTGGATGATGGGACTTGGGAATGGTCACTGAATATGGGTTGCATCCAGAGAAATAAAAAAGCATCTGTTAAGTTGGGTGTAAGTCAATGTTTTTTTTAATACCTGCCTTTTCATCTGATCATTGGAAGATTATGGGATAGAGTTGAGATTCGAACTCGGGCTTTTCCCAGTCCAACCTTCTAACAAACATACACACACACACACACACTTTGCATTAGAATTTCCCTTGTGCAGATCCTCAAGGGTTGCACTACCGAAGGATGAGGATCTGGCCCAGCCTTTGGGGTAGCCACACGACAAACTTGCGAGGTAGGCCACCACTATCCCCAGCAGGCAGAGGAAGTGATCCAGAGATGGCAGAGAGGTTGCCTCTTCCCCTGGCCTGGCATCCTTCGACATATTAGACCTACGACTCCCGTCCCTGCTCAGCTTGGAGTGGGGAGGATGGGACATGTAGTCCAACCCATACAGACAATCCCAGATTGATAGAAAACGGGTGCTAAAATGAGAATAGCAGTAAGATTAACAAGTACAGTGGATTGGAAGAGAATTCGTGCCCGCGTTAATTCAGTATAAGTCCCCTGAAAAATGTTGTTGATGGCATCGTGAATGGAAAGGTAGCCCTCGAGTTACGACCACAACGGAGACCCCACATTTCGGTCGCTAAGCGAAACGTTTGCCGAGCGAGTGAGTTTTGCGACCCATTTTACGACCTCTCTTGCCGCCGTGGTTAAGGGAATCCAGGCAGTTGTTACGTTAGTCCGATGGTTGTTAAAACGAATCTTGAACTTTGCTTGTCGGGAGGTCTCAAAAAAGGGACGCTGCGACAGTCGTAAATACGAATCCGTTGCCAGGCGTCTGAATTTAGATCATGTGACCGCGGGGAACGCAGCAACGGTCGTAAATGTGAAAAAACGGTCATCAGTCACTGTTTTCAGTGCCGTTCGAACGGTCGCTAAATGAATTGTTGTAAGCCGAGGACAACAATAGCACAAATTTGGAGCAATCCTCAAGACAATCCTAAAAATTCACCAGCCTTTTTTGTAACGGCTAGGGCTGGGCAGTTGGGGCACCCCCTCCCAGACACCCCCCACCCCCAGTGTCCAAACTGGGAGCAGCCCCCTCACCTCCTGAGCCAATTCTATTCCGGTTTCAAATCTGACGACTCTTCCCTTGGCTAAACTTATCCAGTGTTTTCAATTGAGAAGATGGCACAAGCCAGATATTAGAGAGTTATAGAGTTGGAAGGGACCTTGGAGGTCATCTAGTCCAACCCACCTGAGGATGTTTGCCTCCCCTGGCAAACTTCTTGGCCTTGGCTACTCAACCAAGTCAACGCAAGAAGGGGTCCACCAATCCTCCCAAGCCCCAGAAGGCCAGACAAGAAGCAACGGATGGAAACTAACCAAAGAGAGAAGCCACCTGGAATGAAGGAGGAACTTCCCGACAGTGAGGACAATGAATCAGCGGAACGACCTGCCACCAGAACTTGCGGGTGCTTCATCATTGGAGGTTTTAAAGAAGAGACTAGATCCACCATTTGTCTGAAGTGGGTAGAGGGTCTCCTTCCTGAGGAGGGGGATGGACTAGAAGACCTCCAAGGTCCCTTCCAACATCGTTATTCTCTTCTTCTTCTTCTCCCGTTCTGTTCTTCTGATGGGAATGGATTGTGTGTATAAAACCTGGTGTATGAAATCGACGGTTTTTGTGGAATTAATACGGCCTCTTCTAGAGAAGGCAAGGGAGCGGGACGGCTGAAAGTTTCATCAGAGCAGACCTGATGCAAGGGACCTTGGAGGTCATCTAGTCCAGCCCCCTACTCAAGCAGGAGACCGTCTACCACTTCAGACAAATGGCTGTCCAACCTCTTCTTGAAAACCTCCAGTGTTGGAGCATTCACAACTTCTGGAGGTTATTAATTTAATTCTTTAATTCTTAATTAATTCTTCTCCCTTAATTCTTTTAATTAATTAATTTACTTAATCCCTTAATTCTTCTCACTGTTAGGAAGTTTCTCCTTAATTCTAGGTTGGGGGGCTTGCCTCTATTCTGGTTTTCATTCCTTGCTTAGCTACTGACCGTCCCTAAATATGCCTCTGGATTTTGGTTCAGCACCCAGAATGCCTTCTGTGTCCCGAAGAATTACACATCTGCTTTTAACATCCTGTGGCTTGGAGGATTTCCTTCCAGAGGTGACCAAATCAGTGTGCAAAATTCAATATATATATATTGAATTTTATATAGACAATATAGACAAATGATGGTAGCAACTCAAAATGCAGGAAGAGATAGTGGTAATATTACAGAGTGTCTTTGCAAATATATATATTTGCAAAGACACTCTGTAATATTACCACTATCTCTTCCTGCATTTAGAGTTGCTACCATCATTTGCCTTCAAAGGATCAGATAACAGAATATTCCCAAAGAGAATAAATTCTGCTTCATGTTCAGATGAACATTAGGGACGTAGCCACATAATTTTCCGGGCAATAAGATGGGAATAATTTGCTGATATGGGAAAATGTGGTTTTTAGGAACTAATGGGAAGAATTGGTCCATCCTTCTCAACCATCTGTCTGGTAGGACATTTTGCGTTGATGTCGCTTGTGTAATGATGATGATGACAATACAGAAATTGTGTGCAAAGTCCATTGAATCAAGCTTCCCCTCATCCAAATTTCACTTAGATTCGGGAATCTCCTGGTTGCCAGTGATCTAACATGCTAATCCTGTTTAGCATTCAAGATCAGCTAGGAAATATAGAAAAAGAAATTCTGTAGCAGTTTTCCTCAATCTGAGTCACTTTAAGATGGGTGGATTTCAAGTCCCAGAATTCCCCAACCAGCATCCTAACTGAGGAATTCCGGGAGTTGAAATCTACACGTTTTAAAGGATGCTGGCTAGGGAATTCTGGGAGTTGAAGTCCATGCATCTTAAAACATGTTGGCTGGGGAATTCTGGGAGTTGAAGTCCACCCATCTTAAAACATGTTGGCTGGGGAATTCTGGGAGTTGAAGTCCACGCATCTTAAAACATGTTGGCTGGGGAATTCTGGGAGTTGAAGTCCACCCATCTTAAAACATGTTGGCTGGGGAATTCTGGGAGTTGAAGTCCACCCATCTTAAAACATGTTGGCTGGGGAATTCTGGGAGTTGAAGTCCACGCATCTTAAAACATGTTGGCTGGGGAATTCTGGGAGTTGAAGTCCACCCATCTTAAAACTTGCTGACTGGGAAATTCTGGGAGTTAAAGTCCATGCATCTTAAAACATGCTGGCTGGGGAATTCTGGGAGTTGAAGTCCATGCATCTTAAAACATGCTGGCTGGGGAATTCTGGGAGTTGAAGTCCACCCATCTTAAAATAGCTGAGGCTGAGAAATTGCCCATATTTCAAGAAAGTTGTCAGCATAGGTCTTGGGAGTGACCCACAGAGATTTAAAAGCATTAAGTGAAGATTAGAAACATGGAGATATATTTCAGGGTTTGTCGATTTGTCGGTCTTGTGATACGGACTCTCACCAACTGATGGCACCAGAGATGTTCCTATCGCTCCTTCAGGAGCTCTTAAAACCCATTGATGGGTCCCCGGCAGATCCAAACAGCTGCACTTAAACCGAGATTTCACCCTGTTGGAAAGTCTGCAAAGGAAATTATGGCAGAATAAGCTCAAGGGCGCTTTTTAGAACGGTTTTGGCTGCAAACAAGGCCTTGCAGAATCTGCTAAGCTGAACCGGGGTTTATTGGAGGTTTTAAGAGCCTTAGGTAGCCAGATTTCATGGTTGGTAAAACGTGACCCATGGCTTAGCCGGCGGTGCAAAGCTGAAGACTGTGGTTTGTTTCATAAGCCATGGTGAAAGCAAACCATCATGGTCTGCAGAGCCTGTGCTCAGCAGGGGGTCAGTAAGAAGTTTGTGTGTTTATGTACCTACCTATTTACTTATCTATCTATCTATCTACCCACCCACCCACTCATCCACCTACTTACCTATATGTCTATTTACCTACTTACCTATCTAGCTACAGTATATACCTACCTATCTGCCTATTACCTATTTACCTATCTATTTACCTACCTACCTATCTACCCACCCATCCACTCATCCACCTACCTACCTACCTACATTTCTATGTACTTACATACCTACCTGCCTACCTATTTACTGTATGTACCTACCTATTTACCTATTTACCTATCTATCTACCTACCGACGTATCTACCTACCTACCCACCCACCAACTTATCCACCTAGTTACCTATATATCTATGTACTTACCTACCTACCTATCTACTGTATGTACCTATCTATCTATTTACCTATTTCCTACCTACCTATCTACCCACCCATCCACTCATCCACCTACCTACCTACATGTCTATGTACTTACATAACATGCCTGCCTACCTACTTATCTACTGTATGTACCTACCTATTTACCTATTGACCTATTGACCTATCTACCTATGTACCTACCTACCCACCCATCCACCAACTCATCCACCTACTTACCTATATATCTATGTACTTACCTACCTACCTATCTACTGTATGTACCTATCTAACCTATTTACCTACCTATCTACCCACCCATCCACTCATCCACCTACCTACCTACATGTCTATGTACTTACATACATACCTACCTACCTACCTATCTGCTGTATGTACCTACCTATTTACCTATTACCTATTTACCTACCTACCTACCCATCCATCCACTCATTCACCTACCTACCTACCTATGTACCTAAGCAGCTATCTATGGTATGTACCTACCTACCTATCTACATGTCTACTTACCTGTCTATGTACCTACCTACCTACCTACCTTACGGTATGTACCTCTACCTACCTACATGTCTATGTACCTACCTACCTACCTACCTCTCTATGGTATATACCAACCACTATATCTACCTGGCTGGGGGATTCTGGGAGTTGAAGTCCACCCATCTTCAAGCTACCAAGGTTGAGAAACACCGTGTTAATCTCTGCTCTTGTGGGTATTTTATTTCTGGCCAGGAAGTGCAGTGATCTTTTAGCTTTTTGATCGTCTCTTTTGAATGGTGTGTAAATGTGGTCCATCTCTATGTGCCCGTTGATGGCCGTTTTGCCTGAGTGCCGCTGGCTGGGGGATTCTGGGAGTTGAAGTCCCCCCATCTTCAAGCTACCAAGGTTGAGAAACACTGTGTTAATCTCTGCTCTTCTGGGTATTTTATTTCTGGCCAGGAAGTGCAGTGATCTTTTAGCTTTTGGATGGTCTCTTTTGAATGGTGTGTAAATGTGGTCCATCTCTATGTGCCCGTTGATGGCCGTTTTGTCTTAGTGCCGCTGCCTGGGGGATTCTGGAGTTGAAGTCCACCCATCTTCAAGCTACCAAGGTTGAGAAACACTGTGTTAATCTCTGCTCTTGTGGGTATTTTATTTCTGGCCAGGAAGTGCAGTGATCTTTTAGCTTTTGGATCGTCTCTTTTGAATGGTGTGTAAATGTGGTCCATCTCTATGTGCCCGTTGATGGCCGTTTTGTCTGAGTGCTGCTGGCTGGGGGATTCTGGGAGTTGAAGTCCACCCATCTTCAAGCTTCCAAGGTTGAGAAACACTGGTTTAAGGGAAGAAGAAGGGGGGGAAAAGACCTTGGCAGAAGGAGAAAATTATTTGGAGATAAAAGGAGCTCAAAGGGTCTCGTGAAAGCTCTTCCCGGTGGCTGAATTGCAGCCATCCAGGCAGGCTCCGGTCCAGCCTCCTCTACCCCGGAGTCCTCTTCACCCTTCAGCCCGGAGAGCGGCTGCTTTTGTCTTGACAATTCCATCAAGGCTGCAGATCATCCTGACAGGCCGTCCGTATTAAGCTTCGATTTATTATAGATGCCCATTTGGGGAAAGAGGCAGCCGGATGCCTCGTATGGAGAGGGAGGGAGGGAGGGGGCGGGGGGTGGAATCTCCTGCTTAGAGCTCTTGTCTTTTATTTATTGACTCATTCATTCAATTTGCAGAGCTGCCGGTCTCAATCCAGGGACCTGGGCAGCTGTACAAATGGAAGGAACAAACAAACAAATAAATAAATAAATAAAGCCTCCTTTAAGAAGTCTGTAATCCAATCAGGAAAGGAGGGAGGGAGGGAGGGAGGGAGGGAAGGAAGGAAGGAAGGAAGGAAGGAAAGGGGAGAGACAGGAAAGGAGAGGGGGGAGGGAGGGAAAGAAGGAAGGGAGGAGAGGGAATAGGAGAGAGGAAGGAAAGAAGGAAGGGGAAGGGAGAGAGCAGGAGGGAGGGAGGGTGGAAGGAAAGAAGGAAGGAAGGGGAGGGGAGAGGGGGCAGAAGGAGGGAAGGAGGAAGGGAGGAACGAGAGACAGGGAGGGAGGGAAGGAGAGAAGGAAGGAAGGAGACTAGAGAGAGCAGAATGGAGGAAGAGAGGGAAGGAAGGAGAGGGGAGAGACAGGAAAGGAGAGGGGGAAGGGAGGGAAAGAAGGAAGGAAAGGGGAGAGAAAAGAAGGAAGGAAGGTAAGAAAGAAGGAAGGAAGGAGAGGGGAGGGGAGAAAGGAAGGAGGAAGGAAGGAGGGAGAGACAGGGAAGGAGGGAGAGAAGATAGGAAGGAAGGAAGGAGACTGGAGAGAGCAGAATGGAGGAAGGGAGAGAAGGAAGGAAGGAAGGAGAGAGGAGAGACAGGAAGGGAGAGGGGGAAGGGAGGGAAAGAAGGAAGGAAAGGGGAGAGACAGGAAGGAAGGAAGGTAAAGAAGGAAGGAAGGAGAGGGGACGGGAGAAACAGGAAAGAGGAAGGGAGGAAGGAGAGACAGGGAGGAAGGGAGAGAAGATAGGAAGGAAGGAAGGAAGGAAGGAAGGAAGGAAGGAAGGAAGGAAGGAAGGAAGGAAGGAGACTGGAGAGAGCAGAACGGAGGAAGGGAGAGAAGGAAGGAAGGAGAGGGGAGAGACAGGAAGAGAGAGGGGGAAGTGAGGGAAAAAGGAAGGAAAGGGGAGAGACAGGAAGGAAGGAAGGTAAAGAAGGAAGGAAGGAGAGGGGACGGGAGAAACAGGAAAGAGGCAGGGAGGAAGGAGAGACAGGGAGGAAGGGAGAGAAGATAGGAAGGAAGGAAGGAAACTGGAGAGAGCAGAACGGAGAGAAGGAAGGAAGGTGAGGGGAGAGACAGGAAGGGAGAGGGGGAAGGGAGGGAAAGAAGGAAAGAAAGAAAAGGGAGAGACAGGAAGGAAGGAAGTTAAGAAAGAAGGAAGAAAGGAAGGAGAGGGGAGAGACAGGAAGGAGGAAGGGAGGAAGGAGAGACAGGGAGGGAGGGAAGATAGGAAGGAAGGAAAGAAAGGATGGAAGGAATGAAGGAAAAGAAAGGAAGGAAGGATCCTGGAGAGAGCAGAATGGAGGAAGAGAGGAAAGAAGAAAAGGAAGGAAGGAGAGGGGAGAGGGAGGGGAGGAGGGAGGAAGGAGGGGGAAGGGGAGGGGAAAGACAGGAAGGGAGGGAGGAAGGGAGGAAGGAAGCAGGCAGGTAGACAATTGATTGCAAATGACAGAAACTTAATTCTTGAAATTGGGTCTGGAGGGGCTCCAACAATTCCCACCCCTTACCCCCTGCCTACCATCACCCACCCACCCATGGGAAAGGATCGAAGGGGGTAGAGAAGAGAGAAATCTTCCTCCCTCCGACTTCAGCACTTCAAGGACTGTATCTGTCACTCTTATCACCCGCCTAACAGACATCGGTGATTGAGGGCCCGGACAAAATGAGCATCTTGGTGAACTCCAGAGGAAGTCAACAGCTGGGGGGGAAACATTTGCCCGCCTCCCTCCTCCCAGCTGTTGACCTTCGGTCAACGTTATAAAACCCAGAGCTGAAACAATATCGTCAGGAGATCTCAGATTGCGTCCATCTGAATAATTGTTCCATTTACAATCGGTTCCCTCAAGGCAGGGATTTACGATCTCGGCCCCTTTAAGACGGGTGGACTTCAACTCCCAGAATTCCCTAACTAGCATCTGGCTGAGGAATTCCGGGGGTTGAAAGCCGCATATTTGACTAGGGAATTCTGGGAGTTGAAGTCCACACCTTCTAAAACAGGGGTCTCCAAGCTTGGCAACTTTAAGACGTGTGGACTTCAACTCCCAGAATTCCTCACTGGCTGAGGAATTCTGGGAGTTGAAGTCCACACGTCTTAAAGTTGCCAAGGTTGGAGACCCCTGTTCTAAAACATGCTGGCTGGGGAATTCTGGGAATTGAGGTCCACTCATTTAAAAGCACACTGACTTAAAGTGTCTTAAAACATGCTGGCTGGGGAATTCTGGGAATTGAAGTCCACATGTCTTAAAAGCATGCTGACTGGGGGATTCTGGGAGTTGAAGTCCACTCATTTAAAAGCACACTGACTTAAAGTGTCTTAAAACATGCTGGCTGGGGGATTCTGGGAGTTGAGATCCACCCATCTTAAAAGATGCTTAAAAGTGGGGCAAGCATGGATCTAAGGCAGCCTGTAAAATAAACTGAAATAAAAATAGAGTTGTATTGAATTTGAAATTAAGATTCGTGGTGATAAAATTGTAAGGTAAATAATTAGACTACGAGGTTAGAATATTGTTAAAATCTATATTTTGATATTGATGTTAAAAGATGTACCCAAGACAATTTGGAGAAGAAACAGATATAATTTGGATTGATACATGGATATAAAAATGAGTTAAGTTTATCTGGAAACTAAATCTGTGGTGATATAATAGAATTGTTTAAGATGCTAGAATCTATGTTTAAAAAAAATTTCTTCTTATGTTTTGATTTTTACTTTTAAAAGATGTAATGGGAAAGAGCCTGGTGGCTCAGCAGACTGATTAACACCAGCTGCCTGCAATTTCTGCAGGTTCGAATCTCACCAGGCTCAGGGTTGACTCAGCCTTCCATCCTTTCTAAGGTAGGTAAATTGAGGACCCAGTTTGTGGGGGCAATAAGCTGACTTTGTATAAATATACAAAAATATGAAGGCTATTGCTTAACGCATTGTAAGCCGCCCTGAGTCTCCGGAGAAGGGCAGCACATAAATCGAACCAATAAATAAATAAATAAACAAACAAACAAATAAATAAATATAGAGCCTTGGTAGTACAGTGGTCTAAGGCACCCTGTTATTAACACAGCTGCCTGCAATTACTGCTGGTTCGAATCTCTCCAAGGCTCAAGGTTGACTCAGCCTTCCATCCTTTCTAAGGTAGGTAAATTGAGGACCCAGTTTGTGGGGGCAATAAGCTGACTTTGTATAAAATATACAAAAGGATGAAGGCTATTGCTTAGCGCATTGTAAGCCGCCCTGAGTCTCCGGAGAAGGGCGGCATATAAATCAAATTTTTTTTAAAAAAATTGTGAATGGCGCTTGTTAAAGAAATGTAAGCATTGTACCTATCTATGAC
Source organism: Pantherophis guttatus (assembly GCF_059756535.1). NCBI lineage: Eukaryota > Metazoa > Chordata > Lepidosauria > Squamata > Colubridae > Pantherophis > Pantherophis guttatus. The sequence continues at coordinate 3,062,816 of NC_142070.1, forward strand.
CGGATCGAGACTTCGTTCTTGAAATTTATATTTTATGTTTATGTTTGAAAAAATTAAAAAATATCTATAAAAAAATAACAACATGCTAGCTGAGGAATTCTGGGAGTTGAAGTCCACATGTCTTAAAATATGCTATGTGGGGCAGCCATGGATGTAAGGCAGTCTATTCCATTCTTAAATCATTCTTCTTACCATTAGGAAATTATTCTTCCTGCCTGGGGAAAAAAAAAATCTTCCTTGCAATTTAATCCCATTGCCCCTTTTCCTGTCTTCTGGAGCCATTCTGGACCATTTCTGCCTCATCAAAAAGCCCTAAAAAATCATCTTTCCTGATACCTCCAGTCAATCTTTCTGTATTTTTCCTGCCAGCATTCTTATCTTAATTGTATTTTCTTTCTCTTGGACACATTCCCATCGGCCAACCGCCTTCCGAAAACGCCCCACTTTTAGAAATCTCAGTATTTCTTCCACCAAGACTATAAAATTAAACCAATAGGTTTATTCCCAATAGGCATCTGTGGGAGTGGGCACAGCAACATTCACAGACTGCGTCATGGGAAGATCTGAACTCAAGACTTCTTTGTGCCCTGCTCTGCCTCTGTGGGCCACTTGGTAAGCCTTACTGTCATACTTTGCCTAGGTTTTAATTTAATTTTATTACGTATTTTATTTTAGCCTGCCTTTTATAAATCGATTACTCAATCTAAGGCTCCTTCCTCCTCCTATTTTCCCTACAACAACCCTTTGCAACAACCCTTTGCAGAGAGAGAGAGAGAGGGACTGACTGGCCCAAAGTCAGCCAGCTCTCTTTTGTGCCAAAGGCGGGACTAGAACTCACTATCTCCTAGGGATTGGCCCAAAGCCACCCAGACAGCTTTCATGCCTAAGGCGGGACTAGAACTCCCAGTCTCCTGGTGATTGGTCCACAGTCATTCAGCTGGCTTTTGTCCCTAAAGTAGGACTAGAATTCACCGTCTCCTGGTGATTGGCCCAAAGTCACCCAGCCAGCTTTCATGCCTAAGGCGGGACTAGAACTCACCATCTCCTGGTGATTGGCCCTAGCCGACTTTCATGCCTAAGGCGGGACTAGAACTTCCAGTCTCCTGGTGATTGGCCCACAATCATTCAGCCGGCTTTTGTGCCTAAGGTAGGACTAGAACTCACCATCTCCTGGTGATTGGCCCAAAGTCACCCAGTTGGCTTTCATCCCTAAAGTGGGACTAGAACTCACTGTCTCCTGGTTGACTGGCCCAAAGTCACCCAGTCGGCTTTCATGCTAAGGCGGGACTAGAACTCACTGTCTCCTGATGATTGGCCCAAAGTCACCCAGTCGACCTTCATGCTTAAGTCATAACTAGAATTCATCTTTCATGCCTTAGATGGGACTAGAACTCGCCATCACCTGGTGATCGGCCCACAATCATTCAGCCGGCTTTTGTGCCTAAGGTGGGACTAGAACTCACCGTCTCCTGGTTGACTGGCCCAAAGTCACCCAGTTGGCTTTCATGATAAGGGGGAACTAGAACTCACCGTCTCCTGGTGATTGGCCCAAAGTCACCCAGCCGGCTTTCTTAGCTAAGGTGGGACTAGAACTCACTGTCTCCTGGTTGACTGGCCCAAAGTCACCCAGTTGGCTTTCATGCTAAGGGGGAAACTAGAACTCACCGTCTCCTGGCTTCCGGCCTGATGCCTTCACCACTAGACCAAATTATTATCCTATCGTTCTTCCTTCTCTTTTCCCCATCTCGGCTTCTGCCTCCCCAGGTGGTCCTTTGTTACCTACAATCAGCCTGGAACTGTACCATCCATCTTCCTAAAAAAAAACCTTAGGGGAATGCCGGTTGCTAAAGAGGCTCTAAAAAGACCTCTATTTTATCCTTGATTTATCGAGAGCAGCTGGTGACGGGGAGGGGGGTGTCTGGCACAGAAGCACCCCCTCCATCAGTGAGTTGGGGGTCAATATACATGGAGGCCACGCAGTTCTGGACCGCCAAGGTGGCTCCTGCATCCGACGACAGATTAGGGTCTGTGGGCTCGTTGAGAAGCCTGTTTGGGTAGCCCCCACGCTTCTCCTTTAAAAATGATCTTTCTGGCTTTCTTCCTGCAGAAAGAATGGAGAGGGAGGGGAGGGGGTCCATAATCCAGGCCTGCCCCTTCACCAGATTTTATGTTCTCAAGCCCTCCCCCCCCCCAGAAGAAACCATTGTTTGGGCTCTTGAATGGCTTTCCGGCTCAATAAATATCAACAGAATGACTTTGTTGGAAGGGACCTTGGAGGTCATCTAGTCCAACCCCCCATTCAAGGGGGAGACCCTACACCAGTGTTTCTCAACCTTGGAAGCTTGAAGATGGGGGGACTTCAACTCCCAGAATCCCCCAGCCAGCGGCACTCAGACAAAACGGCCATCAACGGGCACATAGAGATGGACCACATTTACACACCATTCAAAAGAGACAATCCAAAAGCTAAAAGATCACTGCACTTCCTGGCCAGAAATAAAATACCCACAAGAGCAGAGATTAACACAGTGTTTCTCAACCTTGGAAGCTTGAAGATGGGGGGACTTCAACTCCCAGAATCCCTCAGCCAGCGGCACTCAGACAAAATGGCCATCAACGGGCACACAGAGATGGACCACATTTACACACCATTCAAAAGAGACAATCCAAAAGCTAAAAGATCACTGCACTTCCTGGCCAGAAATAAAATACCCACAAGAGCAGAGATTAACACGGTGTTTCTCAACCTTGGTAGCTTGAAGATGGGTGGACTTCAACTCCCAGAATCCCCCAGCCAGCGGCACTCAGGCAAAACGGCCATCAACGGGCACATAGAGATGGACCACATTTACACACCATTCAAAAGAGACGATCCAAAAGCTAAAAGATCACTGCACTTCCTGGCCAGAAATAAAATACCCACAAGAGCAGAGATTAACACAGTGTTTCTCAACCTTGGTAGCTTGAAGATGGGGGGACTTCAACTCCCAGAATCCCCCAGCCAGCGGCACTCAGACAAAACGGCCATCAACGGGCACATAGAGATGGACCACATTTACACACCATTCAAAAGAGACGATCCAAAAGCTAAAAGATCACTGCACTTCCTGGCCAGAAATAAAATACCCACAAGAGCAGAGATTAACACAGTGTTTCTCAACCTTGGTAGCTTGAAGATGGGGGGACTTCAACTCCCAGAATCCCCCAGCCAACAGCACTCAGACAAAACGGCCATCAACGGGCACATAGAGATGGACCACATTTACACACCATTCAAAAGAGACAATCCAAAAGCTAAAAGATCACTGCACTTCCTGGCCAGAAATAAAATACCCACAAGAGCAGAGATTAACACAGTGTTTCTCAACCTTGGTAGCTTGAAGATGGAGGGACTTCAACTCCCAGAATCCCCCAGCCAACAGCGCTGGCTGGGGGATTCTGGGAGTTGAAGTCCACCCATCTTCAAGCTCCCAAAGTTGAGAAACACTGCCCTACACCATTTCAGACAAATGGCTGTCTAGTCTCTATTTAAAAGCCTCCCAGTGCTTGGAATATTCACAGCTTCTGGTGGCCAGCTGTTCCACTGGTTAATTGTTAAGAATTTTCTCCTAAATTCTAGGTTAGATCTCTCTTTGATTCCTTTTCCGTGCATTGCTTCTTACTCTGCTTTGGAGAATAGGTTGAACATAGAATAACAGAGTTGGAAGGGAACTTGGAGGTCATCTAGTCTACCCCACTGTTCAAGGTGGAGAGTCTACACCATTTTAGACAAATGGCTGTCCAGTCTCTTCTTAAAATCTTCCAGCGTTGGAGCATTCACAACTTCTGGTGGCAAGGCGTTCCACTGGTTAATTGTTCTCACTGGCAGGGAATTCCTCCTTAGTTCCAGGTTGCTTCTCAGCTTGATTAGTTTCCATCCATTGTTTGGGAGGAAGAGGAGAGAAGGGGATGAGGAAGAGGAGGAGGAGAGGTAAAGAGAGGAGGAGGGGAGGAAGAGGAGGAGGAGGAGGAAGACAGGTGGAGGAAGGGGAAGAGGAGGAGAAGGATGGAAAGGAAGAGGAGGAGGAGAGGAGGGGAGAAGGAAGAGGAGGAAGAGGAGAGGTAAAGAGAGGAGGAGGGGAGGAAGAGGGAGAGAAGGAGGAGAAGAGGTGAAGGGAGGAGGAAGAGATGTGGAGGAAGGGGAAGAGGAGGAGAAGGATGGAAAGGAAGAGGAGGAGAGGAGGGGATGAGGAAGAGGAGGAAGAGGAGAGGTAAAGAGAGGAGGAGGGGAGGAAGAGGGAGAGGAGGAGGAGGAGAAGAGGGGAGGGGAGGAGAAAGAGAGGTGGAGCAAGAGGAAGAGGAGGAGGATGGAGAGGAAGAGGAGGAGGAGAGGAGGGGAGGAGGAAGAGGAGAGGTGGAAGAGAGGAGGAGGGGAGGGAGAGGGAGAGGAGGAGGAGAAGAGGTGGAGGGAGGAGGGAGTGGAGGAGAAGGATGGGAGGAAAGGAGGAAGAGGAGAGGAGGGAGAAGGATGAGAGGGGGAAGAGGAGGAGGAAAAGGAAGAAAAGGAGAAGAAAAAGGAGGAGGAAGAGGAGAGGAGGGGATGAGGAAGAGGAGAGATAGAAAGGAGGAGGGGAGGAAGAGGGAGAGGGAGAGGAGGAGGAGGAGAAGAGGTGAACGGAGGAGGAAGAGAGGTGGAGGAACGGGAAGAGGAGGAGAAGGATGGAAAGGAAGAGGAGGAGGAGAGGAGGGGATGAGGAGGGGATGAGGAGGAGGAGAGGTGGAAGAGAGAGGTGGAGGAAGGGGAAGAGGAGGAGAAGGATGGAAAGGAAGAGGAAGAGGGAGAGGAGGAAGAGAAGAGGTGAAGGGAGGAGGAAGAGAGGTGGAGGAAGGAGAAGAGGAGGAGAAGGATGGAAAGGAAGAGGAGGAGGAGAGGAAGATTTGAGGAGGCGATGTGGAAGAGGAGAGGTGGAAGAGAGGAGGAGGAGAGGGAGAGGAGGAGGAGAAGAGGTGGAGGGAGGAGGAAGAGGAGGAGAAGGATGGGAGGAGGAGGAAAAGTTAGAAAAGGAGAAGAAAAAGGAGGAGGAGGAAGAGGAGAGGGGATGAGGAAGAGGAGAGGTAAAGAGAGGAGGAGGGGAGGAAGAGGAAGAGGAGAAGAGGTGAAGGGAGGAGGAAGAGAGGTGGAGGAAGGGGAAGAGGAGGAGAAGGATGGAAACGAAGAGGAGGAGGAGAGGAGGGGATGAGGAGGGGATGAGGAAGAGGAGAGGTGGAAGAGAGAGGTGGAGGAACGGGAAGAGGAGGAGAAGGATGGAAAGGAAGAGGAGGAGGAGAGGAAGATAGGAGGAGGGGATGAGGAAGAGGAGAGGTGGAAGAGAGGAGGAGGAGAGGGAGAGGAGGAGGAGAAGAGGTGGAGGGAGGAGAAAGAGGAGGAGAAGGATGAGAGGAGGAGGAAAAGGAAGAAAAGGAGAAGAAAAAGGAGGAGGAAGAGGATAGGAATATCATGAGTGAGAAAGCCATCAGCCCTGCAAACTGATTCCCATCAAAGCCAACACTGATCGCAGTTCCAACAATGCCAGATGCCGGTTGTGTAAATTTAAGGCTGAAATTGTAGATTATCTCATTAACAGCTGTAGTAAAACCGCTCAGACTGAGTATAAAAGCAGGCCTTGATCGGGTTGCAAAAAACTGCCCGTTGGAGTTTACGTGTAGGAAATCCGGCTTTATTGGCAGCCCAAATCCCCGGCGACCATATGCCTCCGTTGACTTTACTTATTTGGCAAACGGAAAAGCTCGACATTAAGTGAGATTTCAAGATTCCGCTAAGCGAGACGCTTCGAATGTTTATAATCCGGACCGGTCATTTCCAACCTCAACCCCTCGAAGAGGTGTGGACTTCAACTCCCAGAATTCCCCAGCCAGCATGGCTGGATTGTTCCTCCCCCTATACAGGTAGTCCTCGACTTACATCCATTCGTTTAGTGACCGTTCAAAGTTAACAACAGCACCGAAAAAAAGGAACTGGCACCCATTTTTCACACTTACGACCTCTGTGGCGTCTCGTAATCAAAATTCCGAAACTTGGCAAGCTGACTCAACAACTGTGGCCAAAAAAAAATCAGGCCTGACCCACTTAGAAATCACCTTGTTGTGGTCGTAACTTGAGGACTGGTTCTACTGTTCGCTGGATAACATGCACTGCCATGTAGAACAGGATGGTTTTATCCGCAATTTTTATATGCATTCATGTTGGAATGTGGTGTAGACATCTCGTAACAACAAGTAGTCCTCGACTTATGACCATCGCCGAGCCCAAAATTTCCATGGCTCAGCGAAACGATTTGTCCCATTTGATGACCGTTCTTGCCTCAGCTGTTAAACGAGTCACACAGTCGTTAAGCGAATCGGGCTTTTCCCCCTTGTCAGACAGTCGTAAAAGCAGATCGCGTGACTCCCGTCGTAAATAGGAGTCAGTGGCTGAGCGTCTGAATTTTGATCATGCGGCCACGGGGATTCGGCAACGGTCGTAAGTCGTAAGTCGCTTTTTCCCAGTGCCGTCGTAACTCCGAAATGGTCAGTAAGTGAACTGTTGTAAGTGGAGGACCACTTTCTTTCGAATTTTCCGAAAGAAGAAAAAAACGAGAAGCGATCTTTTGCCCGTCTCTTCCCACTTTGTAACTACAGGTAGTCCTCAATTTACGGCCATTGTTGAGCCCCAGATTTCCACGGCTAAGCGAAACGTTTGTTCTGCGCAACATTTGCTCCGTTTTACGACCGTTCTTTGCAAGAAAAGCGGGAAGGGATCTTTTGCCCGCCTCTTCCCACTTTCAAGCTGCCAGCAGCTGAACACACAAAAGTTTGCACAAAGAGAAGATATATATATATATCTCCATCTTATCTATTTGCCAAGTCTTCCTTTTTTTTTTTAATCTCTAATTTAATAACAGAAGAAAACAGAGGGAGCAATATTTTCATTTATGAGATGCTTCGAATGTTGTTACCTGCCTGGCATTTCCCCTCTTTTCTAATTCTTTTATTCAGAGAAAACGCTGCTTAAAATATGCACTTATTTAACGTCTCTCTTTTATTTATTTTTTTTTTCCTCCTGGCTTATTTTATTTGTTCTTGTCCGAGATGCATTTTTAATTTACATACTTAATGCAAAAGCTGTTTTTTTTAAAAAAATCTCAGAAGAGTGGAAAGTGCTTTCTTTTAAAAAAAAAATATCGAGTGGAAACACACGTACCACCGCCTGTTTACCTTTCTTTTTATGTAAATGGATCTAGCACACCTCACGCCCTACAAATTGTGTCTTCACAACACAACGACGGGGCTGGAGACATTCCGTGATCCTCGATCTACGACCATCTACGAATGGTTCCAACATTCCTGTTGTTAAGCGAGACATTTGTTCTTTTGTCCCGTTTTGCAACCTTTAATAATAATAATAATAATAATAATAATAATAATTTTATTTCTATACCGCCCTTCTCCCGAAGGACTCAGGGCGGTGTACAGCCAATTTAAAAACACAAGACACAACAATGATTAAAATTTAAAATAATAATTAAATAGATTTGGCCAGTTTAAAACCCCAAAAATTTAAAATACCCCAATTTAAAATTATTATGTTGATAGCCCGGCCTGGCGGAACAACAGGGTCTTCAGTGCGCAGCGAAACACCCGGAGGTCGGACATCTTACGTATTTCCGGGGGCAGTTCATTCTTTCTTGCCGCGGTTGTTAAGTGAATCATTGCTGTTGAGAAGGAACACCGTCGTTAAGTGAGTCTAGCTTTCCCCATGGACTTGGCTCGTCAGAAGGTCGCAAAAGGGGATCACGTGACACCACCACCCCTTCCCGGGATACTGCGACCGTCGTAAATATGAGACCGTGGCCCAAGCGTCTGAATCTTGATCATAATACCATGGGGATGTTGCGACGGTCGTAAGTGTGAAAAAATGGTCGTGAGTCGCTTTTTCCCCCAGTATCGTTCTAACTTTGAGTGGTCACTAAATGAACTGTTGTAAGTTGAGGACCACCTCTAGTGGGATTCAAGGATCTCAAAGGCAAACCTAGTATGGATTGGTAGTAACGCTGGGTGGCCAGGCTATTTTTGCAAGTTTTATCTTTTGCGAAGCAAGTTTCTAGTCCTCAGTTTTTCGACGACATTGACAGTCAAATCATTGGAATGCTTCTGGCATCATTGAATAGTTCTCAAGAAGCCCAGCTAAAGAGCTGTAGTATTGCCTTTGGTAGAATGTCCATCTTGCTAAAAACAACCACAACAACAACAACCCTGCAGTGTGGGATATATTGGCAAAACTCACCTGGTGTTGAGTGGAGACTTCAACCTTTTCGAGGAGGAGGAGGAGGAGGAGGAGGAGGAGGAGGGGAGAACTGTGGGGTCCTTGCTGCTCTCTGAGCTTGGTGATTTACTTGCAGACATTTCTTGACCCAACTAGGTAACAATATCAGTGTTAGAAAGGAATGGGGTTTGCGGAGAGAAGGAGGGGGACGAAAATTGTGAGCTTCTTGCTGCTCTCTGAGCTTGGTGATTTTGTTGGAAGACGTTTCATTACCGAGCTATGTTACAGCATCAGTGCTAAAAGGGAGTGGGATTTGGGAGTCAGAATAAGTGTCGTCAGGAGGAGGAGGAGGAGGAGGAGAATGTGAGGTCCTTGGCGCTCTCTGATGATTTTGTTGCCGACATTTCATTACCCAATTAGGTAACACCATCAGTGCTAGAAGGGAGTGGGGTTTTCTATCTGCTTGTATACACGTGGCTTGCCCTGTCAGTTTTGGTGGGAATGTTCTTGGCAGTTTTCTGCTCGATTGTTTGTCTGGTATCAATCCTCGCTTATCTGTGTTCAGATTGCTGGCTAGGAGGTATTGTGGTCTTTTAGCTTTCAATCGTCTCTTCTGAATTGTATGTAGACCAGTGGTGAAATCCAATTTTTTTTACTACCGGTTCTGTGGGCGTGGCTTGGTGGGCTTGGTGGGCGTGGCAGGGGAAGGGTACTGCAAAATCCCCATTCCCTCCCCACTCCTGGGGGAAGGATATTGCAAAATCTCCATTCCCACCCCACTCTGGGGCCAGCCAGAGTGGTATTTGCCGGTTCTCCGAACTATTCAAAATTTCCGCTACCAGTTCGCCAGAACCTGTCAGAACCTGCCGGATTTCACCCCTGATAAAGGCGTTATTTATTCCATAAGTGTAAAGAGGAGATGCTAATTCTGTACAGACCTTACCCTGAAGCCTTCCGACCCTATGGAAAGCTATGGGCAGCCAATTTTTTCAATGGGATCACTTGTTGGTGTAAATACCTCATTTTTTGTCTGTTTCTATGCCCCATTCAAGACATTAGATCAGTATTTCTCAACCTCAGATAGTTTAAAATACGTCGATTTCAACTCCCAGAATTCCCCAGCCAGCCTGGCCTCCTAAAGCTTGTGGGCTGAGGAATTCTGGGAGTTGAAGTCCATGCGTTTTAAAGCTTGTCGGTTAGGGAATTCTGGGAGCTGAAGTCTGTCCATCTTAAAGCTTCCTGGCTGACAAATTCTGGGAGTTGAAGTCCAAGCTTGCTGATTGGGGAATTCTGGGAGTTGAAGTCCAAGATTGCTGATTGGGGAATTCTGGGAGTTGAAGTCCAAGATTGCTAATTGGGGAATTCTGGGAGTTGAAGTCCAAGATTGCTGATTGGGGAATTCTGGGAGTTGAAGTCCAAGATTGCTGATTGGGGAATTCTGGGAGTTGAAGTCCAAGCTTGCAGATTGGGGAATTCTGGGAGTTGAAGTCCAAGCTGTTAATTGGGGAATTCTGGGAGTTGAAGTCCAAGCTTGTTAATTGGGGAATTCTGGGAGTTGAAGTCCAAGCTTGTTAACTGGGCAATTCTGGGAGTTGAAGTCCAAGCTTGTTAACTGGGCAATTCTGGGAGTTGAAGTCCAAGCTTGTTAATTGGGGAATTCTGGGAGTTGAAGTCCAAGCTTGTTAATTGGGGAATTCTGGGAGTTGAAGTCCAAGCTTGTTAACTGGGCAATTCTGGGAGTTGAAGTCCAAGCTTGCAGATTGGGGAATTCTGGGAGTTGAAGTCCAAGCTGTTAATTGGGGAATTCTGGGAGTTGAAGTCCAAGCTTGTTAATTGGGCAATTCTGGGAGTTGAAGTCCAAGCTTGCTGATTGGGCAATTCTGGGAGTTGAAGTCCAAGCTTGCTGATTGGGCAATTCTGGGAGTTGAAGTCCGCCTATCTTAAATTAGCCGAGATGGAGAAACATCGTCTTAAGTGTTCCCTGTCAATCTCACAACAATTCCTGTTGTAGATCCCCCTGCCAGATCCTCCTAGGAGATCTAGTCAGCAATTTCCAAGGATTTTTGGTGCCCCCCTGTCGGTCTTCCCCCCACCCTCATTCCTAATCTGCCAGGCGTTTTTATAGTTGTTAGAGCTTTCTTGGAAATAGCCGTGTTATAGCAGGATAATGAGTTTTGTGGGTTTTAACACTGTCTCCAATTGTGTTTATTAATGGGCCTCGTTGTTTTTCTTGTTTGTTGGGCTTCTGTTTTCCAATTTTTGCAGAGCCTTGTAATTAGCCCAAAGGGTGCTGGTTATTGTGTAGATGAGAAATAATAATAATATTAGTGGTAATTTAAATAATATAAGCCTGAATTTATTAGAGGCTTAGTCCGCTGAGATACCCGGTTACTGGGAAATGATTTCTACGAATTTCTAACACAATTAAAATAAAGTTTATTTCCATTCTCTCTCGCCCTCTCTACTTTTCTCTTTCTTTCTTTCTTTATTCCTTCCTTCCTTTTCTCTCCCTTTTTCTTCCTTTCTTTCTCTGTTTCTTTTTCTCTTTCTTTCTCTCTTTATCTTTCTCTATTTCTTCCTCTTTGTCTCTTTTTTATTCTTCCTCTTTATCTCTTTTACTCTCTCTATTCTTTTTCTTTCTTTCTCTCTTTCTCTTCCTTTCTCTCTGTTTCTTTTTCTCTCTTTCTTTCTCTTTTTCTTTCTCTTTTTTGTAATTCCTATTTCTCTTTTACTATCCTTCTTTCTTTCTTTCTTTCTTTCTTTCTTTCTTTCTTTCTTTCTTTCTTTCTTTTCTCTCTCTCTCTCTCTCTCTCTCTTTCCACACAGCCACTAAACTGCTTGCAAGTCAAGGACTCCCTGTAATTAGCGGATCCCAACATCAAAATTTCATATATATATATTTTGCTGTCTGGAAGCGGTTCCCAAGTAAAAGCAGAATAAATTCTTTTTTTTCTTTGATTAAAACAGTTAATTTGGCCATCTCTGCGAGCTCCATCAAATTTTCCACCCGTTCTTCCATTGGGAGGGTTAATATAACTTTCGATTTTTGCCCAGCAGGAATTCTGCCTGCAGTCAGCATATCCAACGACAAAAGTTCCAGATTGTTTTCCAAGTTCCTGGTCCCGTCATCCTATAAGAAAAAAATTTAAATTTTATTCTTTCATTTTAAAACCGTCTCCTGCATTTAAAAATAGGAATCTGGCCCCAATATTATGCCAAGCTGATTTTCTGCCCACTCAATCACAGGGAATATTGCGATGGTCGTGTAGAGGTAGGTCAAAGGTCATAGTGCCAGGCTAAGAGCAGCTCATGCCTATGATCTCATTTTGGCTCTGATCTGGATTATCTCATCTCACCTTCAGAGGATGGCATCTTGAGTGGGGGGTGAATAGTTTCTACCAATTAGGACACTGTTGCTGTCCTTCCTTTTTATCTGCCTGTGTAAAACTGTATAAAAAATAAAGCTCTCTGCAAGAGCGAGAAAAACATCTTCGCACAGAGCAAAAGCCTGGGCCTCTTGATTTACAACATGGTCGTAAGTGCGAGGACCTCTTGCTACTTTTTTTTCAACGATATCATAACTTGGAACAATCACTGAGCAAATGTATGTAAATCAAGGACCACCTGTAGCTGGCTGGGGAATTCTGGGAGTTGAAGTCCACACATCGTCCAGCGGCCAAGGTTGAGAAACACTGCTCTAGAGGCTTACAGGGAGTTCTGGAATATTAACCTCAGCAGGGCTCCGATATGAGTCTACAGGCAGTCCTTGACTTACAACGGTTCATTTAGTGACCGTTCGAAGTTACAACGGCCCGGCAAAATGTGACTTATGACCGTTGTTCACACTTATCGTCCATGGTAACATCCGCATGGCCGCGTGATCAAAATTCAAACGCTTGGCAAATGATTCATATTTATGATGGTCCCCTTTTGTGACCCCCTTTTGTGACAATCAAAGTCAATGGGGAAGCCACTTAACGGCCATGTTACTACCTTAACCCCTGCGGTGGTTCGCTTAACAACCGTGGCAAGAAAAGTCGTAAAATCAGGCAAAACTCCCTTAACAAACGTCTCACTTAACAACATAAATTATGGGCTCGATTGTGGCCATAAATCGAGGACTATTGATAGCTGTGAGCATAGGTAGTCCTCAGCTTATAACCGCAATTCATTGAATAACTCTGGCAAGAAAGGTAAAATGGGACAAAATTCGCTTTACAACTTTGTTGGTTTGCAGCAAAAATGTTGGGTTCAATAATTATAGTCGTAACTCGAGGACTACCTTGTAATTCCTACGCTGTGGCTAACCGGGCAGTTTGAGGGTCTTCCTTCCTTCCTTCCTCCCTTGCCAAGCCCAGCTGGCTGCCTCGGATGTTCGTCTGGAGTTGGGTTGTTTTTGTGATTCTTTAGGAGGAAGAATCAGCAGGTTTGCCAAGAAAATTAAATTTGCTTTTTTCCCCCCCCCCTTTCCCTGGGGACTTTCCAGTGACAGCAGCACTAGCAGCCACCTCTCAACTAACGGAGTAAGATTTTATTTCAGGTGCTTGCTGATCACGGATATTTGTTGCAAAGTCTTTGTTCCAAAGAGGTAGTCTTCCTCCTTTCCTTCCTTCCTTCCTTCTTTCCTTCCTTCCCCCCTTCCCTTTTTCCCTCTAAAGATCAACCTTCCTTCTTCCTCCCTCTCTTCTTTCTTTCCTTCCTTCCTTCCCTTCCTCCCTTTTAAAATCAACTTTCCTTCCTTCTCCCTCCTTCCCTTCCTTTCTCACTCCCTCTCCCCCTTCTTTCTTTACTTCCTTCTTTAACTTCCTCCCTTCCTTCTTTCCCCGCTCCCCCTTCCCTTCTTCCCTTCCTTCCTTTTCTTCCTTCCTCCCTCCCTCCCTCCCATCTTAAGATCAACCTTCCTCAATCCCTCCCTCCCTCCCTTCCCTTCCTTCCTCTTAAAATCAACCTTCCTTCCTTCTTTCCTCGCTTCCTCTCCTTCTTTCCCTCCTTCCTTCTTTCCTTCCTTCCTTCCTTCCCTTTTTCCCTCTAAAAATCAACTTTCCTTCTTCCTCCCTCTCTTCTTTCTTTCCTTCCTTCCTTCCCTTCCTCCCTTTTAAAATCAACTTTCCTTCCTTCTCCCTCCTTCCCTTCCTTTCTCACTCCCTCTCTCCCTTCTTTCTTTACTTCCTTCTTTAACTTCCTCCCTTCCTTCTTTCCCCGCTCCCCCTTCCCTTCTTCCCTTCCTTCCTTTTCTTCCTTCCTTCCTCCCTCCCTCCCATCTTAAGATCAACCTTCCTCAATCCCTCCCTCCCTTCCCTTCCTTCCTCTTAAAATCAACCTTCCTTCCTTCTTTCCTCGCTTCCTCTCCTTCCTTCCTTCCTTCCTTCTTCTGAGTTACGACCTTGCCTTTGTTTTGTTTTGTTTTTACTACTACCATGAAATTAATTTAAGGTGGGGAGGGGAAGGGAAGGGGGAGCCCTGGCGGGGAAGAGCAAGAGAAAGCATTAATAATAAAAATAATAATAATAATAATAAAAAAAAAACCCTTCAGCCGTTTTTCCCAGCCTTTTCATTAACGATGTCATTCATGCATAACATTCACAGGCCCCGCAGTTCCTCGGCTTCGGGGGGCTTGGGGTGGGGAGGAATGCCCCCCCATCCTCCCCCCACCCAAGGATTTTCTTGCCTGCATTCCTCTAAGGCAGTGACGGCTAACCTTTTTGCTGTCGTGTGCCAAAAGCGGGGGAGTGCGGGGGGGGATCACGCACACGCGTGCTCACATCCATAATTCAATGCGCCCTGCCCCCCACTCATAAGTGTATGACACACACACACACACACACACACACACATACCCTGTGTTCCCCCCATTTTTTTTTATTGAAAAAGTTTTACAAACATCAATTTTCCCCCCATTTTTCCCCCTCCCCATCCCTCCCTTAACCCCCCCAAGCCCTCCCCACCCCCCATGACTTCCCCAAGGTGAAATCCATCCACATTTATCATATCAAAATTTACCACCCCTCTATTCTCCCCCCTGTGTACTATACATTTTTTCCATAATATTAAGCTATTGTACCCCCTACATACTATACATTTCTACACAACATTCAGCTAAAAGCTATCTGGTACTTCCTAGTTTGATATTTATTCTGCACATAATCTATCCATTTCTTCCACTCCCATGCATAAGTCTCTTGAGTCCGGTCTTTTAAGTATGCTGATATCTTCGCCATTTCTGCAAAACTGGCCACCTTCAAAGTCCATTCTTGAATTGTAGGCATAACATCCCTTTTCCAATATTGACCAATCAGTAATCTCGCTGCTGTCACCATATACAATATCAATTTTGTTTCACCCAATGAAAAATCCTTAACTATACCCAGTAAAAACAATTGAGGAGAAAATTGAATTTTTTTCTTCAAGACATTTTGCATAACCCACCAAATTTTTATCCAAAAAGCCTTGGCTTTCTTGCATGTCCACCATATATGATAATATGTAGCATCTAAACAATCACATCTCCAACATTTCGGCTGAACATTAGGATACATGCATGACAGTTTCTTAGGATCTAAATGCCACCTATAAAACATTTTATAAAAATTTTCCCTCAAATTCTGCGACTGTGTAAATTTAACATTCTGAGCCCATATTTTTTCCCAAGTTTCCATCATAACTGGTTCTCCAAAATTTTGTGTCCATTTTATCATACAATCTTTAACCAATTCATTTTCTGAATCTCTTTCTAACAAAACATTATAAACCCTCTTAATATGCATTGGACCTTTCTCTTTTATCTGTCTAACCAATTCTTCTTCATGGAACATTAAACCAGTTTTTTGATCTTCTCTCCATCTCCATTTTGGAATACGATGGGACAGTGTGCCTGGGGAGGGCGACTGTGGGGTCCTCGGTACTCTCTGAACTTGCTTGTTTTCTTGCAGGCATTTCGTTACCCAGCTAGGTAACATCATCAGTACTAGAAGGGAGTGGGGTTTGCAGAGAGTACCGTGTTTCCCTGAAAATAAGACCCGGTCTTATATGTTTTTGAACCCTGAAATAAGCGCTTGGCCTTATTGCCGTGCTCAAAAGCCAGATTGGGCTTATTATCAGGGGGTGTCTTATTTGGGGGGAAACAGGGTAGTAGTAGTAGAGGGAGGAGGAAGAGGAGGAGGACTGTGGGGTCCTTGGTACTCTCTGAACTTGTTTGTTTTCCTGCAGACATTTCATTACCCAGCTAGGTAATATCATCAGCATTAGAAGGGTGTGAGGTGTACAGGTAGGAGGAAGAGGAGGAGCAGGAGCAGGAGGTGATGGTGTTCTCTGAGCTAGGAGGTTTCCTTACAGGCATTTCATTACCAAACCAGGTAATATCATCAGCGCTAGAAGGGAGTGGGGTTTTCTGAAGTCGAGGGGGCTATGCCAGCTGGAGGATTCTGGGAGTTGAAGTCCACCCGTCTTCAAGCCATCAGAGTTGAGCCACATTGTTGTCTCCATTTGCAGAGCCATTCTAAACGGGTCCCTCGCCCTTCTGTTGGCAGAAATTCTCTAAAAAAAGGAATTTCCCGATTTTATTTATTTATTTATTTATTTATTTATTTATTTATTTATTTATTTATTTATTTATTGGTTCAATTTATATGCCGCCCTTCTCTGGAGAGTCAGGGCGGCTTACAATGCTTTTAAGCAATAGCCTTCATACTTTTGTATATACCTGCTTAGTAGGGCTTTCGCCCCCCCCCCCCAAGCGGTGTTCTTTTTTATACAAAGTCAGCTTATTGCCTCCACAATCCGGGTCCTCATTTTACCTACCTCGGAAGGATGGGAGGCTGAGTCAACCTTGAGCCTGGTGAGATTTGAACTTGCAGTAATTGCAGGCAGCTGGTCTTAATAACAGGGTGCCTTAGACCACTGTACTACCAAGGCTCTTTTTTTTTCTTGTTTTTATTGATTGATTGATTGATTGATTGATTGATTGATTGATTGGTTCGATTTACATGCTGCCCTTTCTCCGGAGACTCAGGGCAGCTTACAATGCTTTTAAGCAATAGCCTTCATACTTTTGTATATACCTGCTTAGTAGGGATTTTTGCCCCCCCCCCCCACCACCAAGCAGTTTTTCTTTTTTATACAAAGTCAGCTTATTGCCCCCACAATCCGGGTCCTCATTTTACCTACCTCGGAAGGATGGAAGGCTGAGTCAACCTTGAGCCTGGTGAGATTTGAACTCGCAGTAATTGCAGGCAGCTGGTGCTACTTAACAGCACTTTAGCCTGCTGCGCCACCAAGGCTCTTAGATTTTTTCCCCATTCATGATTTTCAACGAAGGATCTGTTCATTTTCCACGTTTTTTTCCATTCAGCCCCTGGTCCACCTACCTGCAATTTCTTTTCCCAGCTAAGCTTAAAAGATCCAACTTCCAATAACCGTCTAGCACAGGGATGTTTGCTATCAGGACTAACATCCCTAATTTCCGTTCCTCGCCATTTTGGGAAGGGAGCCGGTAATTTTCCCTCAGGGGGGAGACGCATTACTGACAATTTTTCCGTGGGAAATTCTCTTTTATCAGCCCTTTTTCCACGGCAATTGCAAAGCGTTCGTGGCTGGAAGGAAAATTTTCTTAGAAGCCATTTTGACGATGGTAGACTTCTGCTTTTTGCCTGCGTCCATTTAGTAGGGAGCAATTTATTTATTTTTGGCTTCCCGATGTCTCACAGGGCGTAAATCCGTTACCGTACATTCATTTTTGCAAACTGCAAGAACATTTATAATCTTTCTCGCCACAGTCGTTAAGCGAATCACCGCAATTGTTAAACCAGTCACACGGTTGTTAAATGAATCAGGTTTCCCCGTTCATTTTGCTTGTCAGAAGTTCACGAATGGGGGCTCACGTGCGACCGTCATAAATACGAATCAGTTGCCAAGGGTAAATCATGTGACCATGGGGGGGGATGCTCTCATGGTCGTAAGGGTGAAAAACGGTCATAAGTCACTTTTTTCAGTGCCGTTGTAACTTTGGAGGCTCACCAAATGAACTGTTGTAAGTTGAGGACTCGCTGTAAATGAATCTCTCACTTTTCTCCTCTCTAGATTTCATAATAAAATCTTCCAGCTGACCCTAATTTTTTTTCTTTTTTTGCACTGACTAAGAAACTGCTGAGTTAGTCTGTCATGCTTGCCTTAAGTTTTTAAATAACTTTGTGCTCCGAGTAAAAGAGTTTGAGAAATGAGCAAATTAGAAAACTAATTAATATCGTAACGGTACTGCCCTTCCTAACTATATCTCTTTAGGTTCTGCAGCTGGAACCCTATAGATAGGTTGATTTACGATTCCCAGAATGCACCCTTGTGTTGGAAGGGAATTCTGGGAGTTTTGAGCCAAACTGCCAGCTTGGAAAAAGAAAATACTTTAAAGGTAAGGATATCCAACCTTGGCAGTTTTAAGACCTATGATCTCAACTCCCAGAATTCCCCAGCCAGTCTACAGCTGAAATCCAAGAAATTTAAGAATTTATTTTTCCTTCCTTCCCTCCTTCCTATTCCTTCCCTCCCTTTCTCCTTCTTTTCTTTTTCCCTCCCTCCCTCTCTCTTTCTTCTTCCTTCCTTCCTTCCCTCCTTCCTATTCCTTCTTTCTTTCCTTTCCTCCCTCCCTCCCTCCTTCCTTCCTTCCTCCCTGCCCTCTCTCTCTTTCTTCTTTCTTCCAAAATAATAATAATCCAAAATAATGGAAATCTTTATTGGCCAAGTGAGATTGGACACACACAAGGAATTTGTCTCCGGTGCATAATCCATCCTTCCTTCCTTCCTTCCTTCCTTCCTTCCTTCCTTCCTTCCTTCCTTCCTTCCTTCCTTCCTTCCTTCCTTCCTTCCTTCCTTCCTTCCTATTTGTCTTTTAGAAGAGACAAAAAATTGCCAAGGTTGGACATCCCTGCTTTAAGGAATAAATTGAGCTAGGGGAGACTGGCCACTGACCTGGCAACCCCCCCACCAAAAATGGGGGTATCTAAAACTCATTTCCTAATCATTCACAGATGGTGCCAAAGAGATCTTGTTGCATTCCCTCTAGGATCTGTTACTAATTCTAGAGACTTTGCTTCAGTAGTGAAATCCAATTTTTTTTTTTACTACCAGTTCTGTGGGCGTGGCTTGGTGGGGCGTGGCTTGGTGGGCAAAGCTGGCTGAGGAATTCTGGGAGTTGAAGTCCACAAGTTTTAAAGTTGCCAAGGTTGGAGACCAGGGGTGAAATCCAGCAGGTTCTAACAGGTTCTGGCGAACCGGCAGCGGAAATTTTGAGTAGTTCCGAGAACTGGCAAATACCACCTCTGACTGGCCCCAGAGTGGGGTGGGAATGGAGATTTTGCAGCATCCTTCCCGTGGAGTGGGGTGGGAATGGAGGTTTTGCAGTATCCTTCCCCTGCCACGCCCACCAAGCCACACCCACCAAGCCATGCCACACCCACAGAACCGGTAGTAAACAAATTTGAATTTCACCACTGTTGGAGACCCCTACTCCAGAACGACCACCAAGGAGCAGGGTAAAAAGAACTCCATCGTGGGTTTTTTTGGCAGCAGCAAAAGGGTCCATTTTTAATCAGGAGGGTCCCTCCCTCCCTCCCTCCCTTACTCCCTTACTCCCTTCCTGCTGGGGGAGGAGAAGTGGGTTCCTCCTGGGGGAAGTGAAGAGGAGCAGCAGCGAATGTGGTTGGCTAAGATAAGATGTGGAGCCTTGGAAATTCGGGACGTGGCGTTTTTGTCAGTCTGAGAAAGACGAAAGCGAGTGGGCAACCGGGAAATTAAATTTTGCAAGGCGCACACACGACGTGCGGAGGTGTGAGGAGCACGGAGGGCTCAGGGCTCGGCCAGAGAGTCTTTGCCAAAGGAGAAGAGAAAGAAAAGGCCTCTCTCTCTCTCTCCAGGCCCTTTTCTGGAATTGTCCCAAAGGTGCATTTTTTTCCCCAAAAGACAACTGGGCTTTGTTTTTCCTTGAAGACGTTTCACTTCTCATCCAAAGAAGCTTCATGGGTTCTGACCGAAGGGTGGAGGATGGAAGGATTTATATTCCGTGCTGTCATCTGGTTGTTAGCGCTCTCTCCGAGAGTCGTTGAGGCCACTTGGAGGCTTATCTGGGTCCTAAATAAGCCTCCAATTGTCAGATAAACCTCCAAGTGGCCTCAACGACTCTCTAAAAAGAATGCAAATGACCAGCTGACTGCAAGGAATATAAATCCTTCCATTCCCCACCAAGCTCAGAGAGCACCAAAGACCTCATAGGCTGCCTCCTCCTCTTCCTCCTCCTCCTCTTCTCTGCAAACCCCACTCCCTTCTAGTACTGATGATGTTACCTAGTTGGGCCAAGAAACGTCTGCAAGAAAACCACCAAGCTCAGAGAGCACCAAGGACCTCTCAGTTGTCTTTCTGATCTGACTTCCATTCCCCTTTGCTTTACAGACCTGCAGAGGTTAGCAATGCAAGGATTGGTTGCGAAGTTCCTTTTTCACCATCGCTGTAACTGCAAACGGTCACTAAACGAGGTAGTCACTCAACAAGGACTACCTATATTCTGGTAGGAGAATGACAACTGGGTGGTAGTTGTAGAAAGCTCATCTAAGCTAAGGGAGCTGACATCTATGAACCCCGCCTTAGCTGTTGAAGAGGTCTTAAATGGACAAAAAACCCTCATAGTCTAATTTTAAAAAATCAGATTTCTCCACAAAGTTTATTTGGTTTCCAGAAACTTCAGTGACGGCAGCAAATGTTTCTAGGGTGGCTGACCCCTTGGTTTAAGGAATGGATGGATTTTGAGATGCTCCAGGGGGGTTGCGCAATGTAGTGAGCCTTGTGTCTTTTGTTATTCTAATGGTGGTGGGTTAATCCTATTATGTCCTAAAAATCATGTCCTGTTCTTAGAATTTGGGTGGGGGATGTAAATTCTTAACCCCAGCCTGGGGGGGAGATGTGGATGAAGGTCTGTAGAGATTCTCCACCACCCAGGTCATGGTTGTTCCAAAGATGCTTTTTTTTCAGAAGGCAACTGGACTTCCTTTGCCTTTTCTTTTGAAGATGTTTCGCTTCTCATCCAAGAAGCTTCTTCAGCTCTGACTGGATGGTGGGGAAGGGAAGGATTGATATTCCTTGCAGACAGCTGGTCATTTGCATCCTTTTAGAGGGTCCCTGAAGCACTAGGAGGCAGGGGTGGGATTCAAAAATTTTAGCAATCAGTTCTCTGCCTGGATGCTGGGTGGGCGTGGCCATTCTGGGAGTGGCCTACGCAGCCTCCTGCACCATGACGGGGGCGTTTTTGCCCTCCCCAGGCTCCGGAGGCCCTCCAGAGGCTGGAAATGGGCCTATTTCCAGACTTCTGGAACTTCCGAGAGGCCTGTTTTTCGCCCTCCCCAGGCTCCAGAGGTTTTCCTTGAGCCTCCAGGAGACCGAAAACGGGCACCGCAGGCCCTCCGGAGGCTGGAAACAGGCCCGTTTCTAGACTTCCAGAACTTCCGAGAGGCCCGTTTTTCACCCTCCCATAGCCTCCGCACAGGCCCTGCACTTACCTGGCATCCAAAATGGGCCACATGGAGCCTCCTGGGTGGGGAGGGGAGGGGAGGGGTGGGAGGGCCAGCCAGTCCTTGCAACTACCGGTTCGGCGAACCAGATATAAAATTACCATCCGGTTCGCCCGAATTGGTCTGAATCGGCTGAATCCCACCCCTGCTTGGTGGTTTATCTGTGTCCTCAGGATCACCTTGAGTGGTGCAAATGGTTCCTGTAATCTGCAATTTTTTCCCCCCTCTGGAAATCCATTCCTACTCCCACACCATTCCAAGGGTGTCCATCCCAAATTGTAGAGAGCTAAAAGTCTGTAGAGATTCTCACTCGTCCAGGTCATGGTTGTCCCAAAGGAGCTTTTTCCAGGAGGCAACTGGACTTCCTTGTTTCTTTTCTTTACCTTTTTCTTCTTTTGTGGCTGACGGTGTTTTGTCTAGGAATAGGATGGCTCAGCCTTTCCGAGTCTCCATTCCTAATGACCAGCCTTTTCAACCGGGGGCTGCTTTCTGCCTTGAAGAACATGTTTCTCCCTTTCTCCTTTGGGAAAATATTCTCTCCTGCCTCTTTTTAAGATGAAGAAATGAGGAATTTATTTTATTTTGGGCGGGAAGGGGTGGGCGGGGCTTCCGACAAGGCTAACGAAAACCCCTCTGGTCGCTCAGCTTTGGAAAGGAGCAAATAGAATATGAAAACTGTAGAGGCGTAAAGCACAACTGAAGACACGCGCACAGAGGAAACTCGACAACAAGGTGCAAATTGTTGTGAAGCCCGCACAGCAATTAACGCTCTTCTTCCTTCCAACAACTTCTGCACCAGTTAACCTCCCCGCGAAGGCTGCTAAATTTACCCAGCCTCTTTCTTTTCGAAAAGGACCGAACCCGCGGCGACAGAAAAAGACTGTTTGGTCTAGTGGTTGAGGCATTAAGCTAGAAAGCGGGAGACGGTGAGTTCTAGTTCTACTTTAGACATGAAAGCTGGCTGGTGACTTTGGGCCAGTCACCAGGAGATGGTGAGTTCTAGTTCTGCTTTAGGCATGAAAGGAGGGAGGCTGGGTGACTTTGGGCCAATCACCAGGAGATGGTGAGTTCTAGTCCTGCCTTAGGCATGAAAGACAACTGGGTGACTTTGGGCCAATTATCAGGAGATGGTGAGTTCTAGTCCTGCTTTAGGCATGAAAGCCAGATGGGTGACTTTGGGCCAATCACCTGGAGATGGGGAGTTCTAGTTCTGCTTTGGGCATGAAAGGAGGGAGGCTGGGTGACTTTAGGCCAGTCACCAGGAGATGGGGAGTTCTAGTTCTGCTTTGGGCATGAAAGCCGGATGGGTGACTTTGGGCCAGTCACCAGGAGATGGTGAGTTCTAGTCCTGCTTTAGGCATCAAAGGAGGCTGGGTGACTTTGGGCCAGTCACCAGGAGATGGTGAGTTCTAGTTCTGCTTTGGGCATGAAAGCTGGCTGGGTGACTTTGGGCCAGTCACCAGGAGATGGTGAGTTCTAGTTCTGCTTAAGGCATGAAAGCTGGCTGGGTGACTTTGGGCCAGTCACCAGGAGATGGTGAGTTCTAGTCCTGCTTTAGGCATGAAAGCAGGCTGGGTGACTTTAGGCCAGTCACCAGGAGATGGTGAGTTCTAGTCCTGCTTTAGGCATGAAAGCAGGCTGGGTGACTTTGGGCCAATCACTGGGAGACTAGGAGTTCTAGTTCTGTTTTAGATATGAAAACCATCTGGGTGACTTTGGACCAATCACCAGGAGATGATGAGTTCTAGTTTTGTCTTAGATATGAAAGCTGGCTGAGTGACTTTGGACCAATCACCGGGAGATAGGGAGTTCTAGTTCCGCCTTAGGCCTGAAAGCTGGCTCAGAGGCTTTGGGCCAATCATTGGGAAACTAGGAGTTCTACTTCTGCTTTAGTTATGAAAACTGGCTTGGTGACTTTGGGCCGGTCACGTTCTCCTAGCACAGTCTACCTCACAGGGTTGATGTTTTGGGGAAAACAGGAAGAGGGAGCTGTATTGGGTACATTCTCTGTCTTGCGTTCTTTGTAAAAACAACGAAGGCAGGACATCGATAAATAAAACCGCAGCAATTCACTTAACAACCGTGGCAAGCAAGGTCGTAAAATGGGGCAAAACTCACTTAACAAACGTCTCGCTTAGCAACAGAGATTTTGGGGCTCGGCTGTGGTCGTAAGTCGAGGATCCCCTGCATTTTGAGGTTAGTTTTTCTCCCTTGCCTTCCTGCCTGCTTACGAAGCAATTTGTCTCGTGGTTTTTTTTCTCAAAATCATTTCTGATCCTTTTTTTTTGTTGTTTTTCCCAGCAAAGTTAACATTTTCCCCCCGGCTGGATTTTTCTGACATTTTGCAAAACAGCCCCAGCTTTGGATGCTCCCTCCCTCTCCCCAACGGTTAATTTTTATTCACTTTTCTTGCAATTCCTGCATTTGATCAAGAGCGGCGCAGGCTGAGACAAAAACTTTCCGCAGGTTCTTTCAAAAGCCGTCAGAAAAAGCGGGTTTTTTTTTAACGTCAGAGAAAGTCTTTTAAAATAATCAGATGTCAGCAGGGCGACTAAAAAAGGAGCCACCGTTGAATGCAACTAAAATTGAGAGGGTGCCCCACTTATCGTTCTGAAAGGGGCTATCGGACAGGGTTAGTCCACCTGTATCAGTACCTCTTTGTAAAGCCTTAGTAAGGCCGCACCTGCATCCAGTTTTGGCCACCGTACTACAAAAAAGATGTTGAGACTTTGGAAAAAGTGCAAAGAAGAGCACTAAATTCACCCAGCCAGTTTTCATGCCTAGCATAGGACTACAACTCACCGTTCCCTGGTGATTGCCTCAAAGTCACCCAGCCACTTTATACCTAAGGAGAGGACTAGAACTCCTTGTCACCTGGTGATTGCCTCAAAGTCACCCAGCCACTTTATACCTAAGGAGAGGACTAGAACTCCTTGTCACCTGGTGATTGCCTCACAGTCACCCAGCCGCTTTATATCTAAGGAGAGGACTAGAACTCCCTGTCACCTGGTGATTGCCTCACAGTCACCCAGCCGCTTTATATCTAAGGAGAGGACTAGAACTCCCTGTCACCTGGTGATTGCCTCAAAGTCACCCAGCCGCTTTATACCTAAGGAGAGGACTAGAACTCCCTGTCACCTGGTGATTGCCTCAAAGTCACCCAGCCACTTTATACCTAAGGAGAGGACTAGAACTCCCTGTCTCCTGGTGATAGGCTCAAAGTCACCCAGCTGCGTCCTGTTTTTTGCACCAGATATTGTCCCTCTAGAATCGATGAAGGCCAGTCAGATCCAAGGCTTGGGAGGCTTTATAGAGTCTTAAAACCGATACCAGCGTCACACATGGGTTAATTCCCAGTTCATCAAACCCGTGAAAGCACTGTAGGAGAAGTTAGCTTAATGGAAATCTCTCTCTCTCTCTCTCTCTCCCATTTGCATCCGATGATTCATCTCCAGCACCGTGCAAAACAGACGTTAATGAGAGCCGAAGCATAATTTTCAGTATTTACACAAAGGAGCTGGAGGTGCAAACAAGCCAGAATTAGCTGCTCTTCTTCTTGGGGTGCCCGATTTCTGGAAGTCTGGCTTGTTTTGCCTGCTTCTTTTCCATCCACCCTGCTTGGTGGTGTAGGAAGAAATATCCTTCTGGGTTCTGCTCCAAGTGGGGGAAAAGACACTGGAAACCTGGAGACTGCTTGGAAAGATGGTTTAATGGTGGACAGGATCACATGGCTTGAGTTCCTGAACAGAAAAGGGGACGCGACGCAGTGAGTCCCCGGGTTTTATGCCCTCTCTGGCTTTGAACTTCCTGGAACCCCGAAAGAGTATCCTGATTGGTTGTCAGACTCCCAGGGGGTGGGGGTCTTAGCTAGCCTTGCTGGCTGATGTAATCTTCCCAGGTGCCAGGTGCTGAGTTTCTGTTGCTAGATGGGTCCTATTGTGTTAGTTTCTGTTGCTAGATGGGTCCTATTGTGTTAGTTTCTGTTGCTAGATGGGTCCTATTGTGTTGCAGATGATGGTCCATTGACAAAGATTGAGTTTCTGCCTCTGGTCCATTAACATAAGGGTGGGGGCAGGAAGATGGGAGCTGCTTCATCCTTAAAACATGCTTCTCCATTTCTCATCCAGGAAAACATAATATTCTGCCTTTTTAATATTTCCCAAAATATTTCATTCCTCTAGGAAAGGGGTGGGTGCTAACTTCCTACAGTGGAGAAAGGAACAGGCCTGCCTTTCGGTGACCCCTGATTTGGGGGTGCTGCCAAGGAAGAGGCAGAGGTTTTCATTTAGTCTCCGCAGAAGAAGAAGAAGAAGGGGAGGTCCGCCTTGGAGTTAGGACCGAGGAGACCTCTTCTTGCAGCAATTAGCAGAGGAGGCCAGAAGCTAGGGAGAAGATCAAAAGTCACTCTTGTCCTCTCAATAAGTCATGAAAAGCCAGTTCTAGGGGATTTTTTTGTCTGAAAGATAACAGATTAACAGAGTCGGAAGGGACCTTGTAGGTCATCTAGTCCAACCCCCCCCACCCAAGCAGGAGACCCTACACCATTTCTGACAAATGGCAGTCCAATCTTTTCTTGAAAGTCTCCAGTGATGAAGCTCCCACAACTTCCGAAGGCAACTTCTGTTCCACCAGTGGATTGCTCTCACTGTCAGCATGGGTACCACAATGCCGCATCGATTGCCAAGAATGTTCTTTTTTTTTAATTTGATTTATATGCTGCCCTTCTCCGGAGACTCAGGGCGGCTTACAATGAGTTAAGCAATAGCCTTCATACTTTTGTATATTTTATACAAAGTCAGCTTATTGGCCCCACAAACTGGGTCCTCATTTTACCTACCTTAGAAAGGATGGAAGGCTGAGTCAACCTTGAGCCTGGCGAGATTCAAACCTGCTGTAATTGCAGGCAGCTGGTGTTAATAACAGGGTGCTTTAGACCACTGTACTACCAAGGCTCTTGACGCGCCAACTGGATGGAAGTTCCACTGAAGGATGGATGAATGGATGAGGCACCCGGCATGGGTACCATCGATTGCCAAGAATGTCCAGGGCTCCCCTGAGACTTGCCGGAGGTCAGCGTGGGAGCCAACAGACAGGGAAGCCATCCAGAAGAAAAGAGATGTTCACAACTCAAGAGGAGGGGTCTTCATGAGAATGGCCGGGGGAGGCGGGATACGAGACCAGTGGTCGGTTGCTCCTGGTTCACACCGGTTCGCAAGAACCGGTAATAAAAATTTGTAGTAGTTCGGAGAACCGGTAATAACATTAGCTGGCCACGCCCCCGAACTGGTCCCCGGCCCGGTCGCCGCTCACTTACCCCGCCTACCTCATCAGAGGCTCTTTTTTTTTTTTACTTTTAAAAGCATTTTTTCTACAACCTCTTTTGGCCGGCAAAGTGTTGCAGGAGGCCGTCCAGGCCGAAAACGGGCCATGCGGGGGTCAGCTGTGGGTCCCCCAAACTGGCCGGCCCACGAAGGAGAACTACAATGCTGATCCGGCCCTCAAACAAATCCAGTTTAACATCCCTGGTCTAGTTTAATGAAAAGAAGGACCAGGGGGGGACACGATAGCAGTCTTCCAGTGTTTGAGGGGCTGCCCCAAAGAAGAGAAGGGGGGCCAATCTATTCAGTGGCATCGCCTTGGTGACGTGATCAAAATTCAGACGCTTGGCAACTGGCTCGTATTTATGACGGCAGTCCCGGGATTCTCTTTTTGCGACCTTCTGACGAGCAAAGCCGACGTCGAAGACAGATTCGTTTAACGACCGTGTTTCTAACTTCTAACCACCGCAGCGATCCACTTAGCCACCGCGGTCCGGAAAGGTGGTAAAATGGGGCAAAACTCACTTAACCACCGTCTCACTTAGCGACCGAAATGTTGGCCTCCCAAAAAAGTGACGGTCGTAAGTCGAGGACCGCCTGCGCGCACACCTTAAATCAGTCTTCTGCACGTCCCGTGTTAAACTACCGTCGCCAGAGGTCTTTTCGATAGTTTATTGCAGGGTCAGAAATTCTGAGAAATTGTTCCTAACTCATCCGGAGGGCAGGATATCAGAGGAGGCCATCTCCCATTTATTCTGCCTCTTCTCCTTGAAGAAAATACTTTGACCTGTAGAGTCATCTGTCCAGGATCCAATTTCTTCTCACTCGCCCCCAAGCCAAATTTTCCCCTAATTGTGCAATTTTTGTCTGCAAACTGCCACCACCTGAAATATATCTGTTATCCCAAAATGATAACTCTGGTGGGGAAAACTGACACTGGAAAGGAAGAAAGAGTTGGGGAACTCGGAAAAAAAATGCTCCGTGAACGCAACCAACTGTCTCTTTCTTTTCTGAACATCAAGAACCCGGAGAAAATCTCCGCTCGTGAAGATCAATGTGCCCCAAATACAATAAGTCCTCAAGTTACAACCGCAATCGAGAAACCATGATTTCTGTCGCTAAGCGAGACATTTGTTAAGTGAGTTTTCTTTTTAAAAACCCCTAAAATAAGACAACGCTCAACCTAAACCAGAATCGGAGAGGGTAAAACCATTGGCTTGTCCACTGCAAACATGTCCATTAAAGGAGGAATTTATGGAATTTATGAGTACGTCAGTCCATTTCGGATAGAGTAGAGTAGAGTAGAGTGGAGTGGAATGGAATGGAATGGAATGGAATGGAATGGAATAGAAAATATAGAATAGAATAGAATAGAATAGAATGGAATGGAATGGAATGGAATGGAATGGAATAGAAAATGTAGAATGGAATGGAATGGATGGAATGGAATGGAATGGAATGGAATGGAATGGAATAGAATAGAATAGAATAGAATAGAATAGAATAGAATAGAATAGAATAGAATAGAATAGAATATATGGAATGGAATAGAAAATATAGAATAGAATAGAATGGAATGGAATGGAATAGAAAATGTAGAATGGAATGGAATGGAATGGAATGGAATGGAATAGAATAGAATAGAATAGAATAGAATGGAATGGAATGGAATGGAATGGAATGGAATGGAATGGAATGGAATAGAAAATATAGAATAGAATAGAATAGAATGGAATGGAATGGAATGGAATGGAATGGAATGGAATGGAATGGAATGAAATAGAAAATATAGAATGGAATGGAATGGAATGGAATAGAATAGAATAGAATAGAATAGAATAGAATAGAATAGAATAGAATAGAATATATGGAATGGAATGAAATAGAAAATATAGAATGGAATGGAATGGAATGGAATGGAATGGAATGGAATGGAATAGAATAGAATAGAATAGAATAGAATAGAATAGAATAGAATAGAATAGAATAGAATAGAATAGAATATATGGAATGGAATGAAATAGAAAATATAGAATGGAATGGAATGGAATGGAATGGAATGGAATGGAATGGAATGGGGCAGAACACAGAACAGAACAGAATAACAGAGTTGGAAGGGACCTTGGAGATCTTCTAGTCCAACCCCCTGCTTAGGCAGGCAACCCTACACCACTTCAGACAAAATGGTTGTCCAATCTCTTCATTTGTGCTAACGGACGTTATGCATGTTCTGTTTTTCTTCCTTCCTTCCTTCCTTCCTTCCTTCCTTCCTTCCTTCCTTCCTTCCTTCCTTCCTTCCTTTCTTTCTTTCTTTCTTTCTTTCTGTCTTGGGAAATTTCAAAACAAATGAAACAGTTGGGGAAAAGTTTGAACCACTATCTAGGGCTGTAGGGAGTGGGGCTTTTACTCACTGTAGGGGTCTCTTTTTGTGTCCTGCTGTAGCATTAAAATGAGAGAAACATCTGGAGGACGGTTGCCTTATATATACTGTATATATTTTTACTAATTGCAAAAAGGAAAAAAAGTGACCATTTTCGTAGCGCACGGGCTGAATCCTTCTTCGTCTTCCAATTTCTCTTCACTTTTCGGGTGGTAAAAATCCATTTGTCATACCCGGTACAATTGCATAGCAGGATATTTTATCCCTTTTCTCCGTTATATCATTTTATTTTATTCATTATCTCTCCTCTCCTTCCTGCTCCCCTGCCTGATGGCCCTGAAGAGCTCGGATGCCGTAGATTAAAAATAATAAAGCAGGAAAAAATATAAAACACGAAGAAATAGTCATGGCTCATCATGAAGCAGCAGAAAAAATTGTCCTATTAAAACAACCGTATCCGAGATGTGCTTTAGCACCTCCCATTTTGTTGTTTTTTAACAGAATAACAGAGTTGGAAGGGACCTTGGAGGTCCTCTAGACCAACCCCCTGCTCAGGCAGGAAACCCTATACCTTTTTCAAACAAATGGCTGCCCAATCTCTTCTTAAAACTTCCAATGTACTTCTGGTGGCAAGTTGTTCCACTGGTTAATTGTTCTCACTGTTAGGAAATTCCTCCTCAATTCCAAGTTGCTTTTCTTTCTTTCTTTCTTTCTTTTTTCTTTCTTTCTTTCTTTCTTTCTTTCTTCCTTCCTTCCATTCTTTCTTTCCTTCCTTCCCTTCTTCCCTCTCTCTCTCCTTTTTTCTTGTTGGGAGGGAGGGATGGATAGATAGAAAAATGGATGATGAGGAAATGATGGATGGATAGGTGAGAGAGAGAGAATGGTAAATGGAGGGATGGATGGTGGATAGGTATGTGTGAGAGAATGAATGGTTAAAGGGAGGGAGGGAGGGACAGATGGATGATAGATAGATAGATAGATAGATAGATAGATAGATAGATAGATAGATAGATAGATAGATAGATAGATGATGAGGAAATGATGGATGGATAGGTGAGAGAGAGAGAATGGTTAAAGGGAGGGAGGGAGGGACGGATGATAGATAGATAGATAGATAGATAGATAGATAGATAGATAGATAGATAGATAGATAGATAGATAGATAGATAGATGATGAGGAAATGATGGATGGATAGGTGAGCGAGAGAGAGAATGGTTAAATGGATGGATGGATGGATGGATGGATGGACGGACAGAGAGTCAGATGGATGATGATAGATAGATAGATAGATAGATAGATAGATAGATAGATAGATAGATAGATATAAAGAGAGATATATAATGGTTAAATGATGGAGGGAGGGACGGAGGGACCCTCCTTTTTGAAATGTGCCCCCCTCCTCCTCCTCCCTCCCCAGGCCCCTCCTAGCTTAGGATCCATCTTTTCTCTCAGGGCAGCGGGTGGAAAGCCCTTCCCTTCCCTTCCCTTCCCCTCCCTCCCTCCCTCCCTCCCTCTCCATCCGGGAGCCAATCGTTCTTCTGCCCTTTGGGGGTGATGTTTCTTCATCAGCCGTCCCGCTCGGCTTTTAATTGTTTCATTGACTTGTTTATTGTTGGCATCGATTTTCACAAAGCTGCCGCAAAGCTCTTTCTCAATTGCAAAGGAGAGTCCAAAGCATTTAATAAGCAAAGTTCCTTTGGGGACAACAAAGGGGGGGGGAGGTACATTTTAAAATACTACGGGCAGCCCCCCCCCCACTCCCCCCAAAAACAATATTCCAATGTGCAGCCAGATGTTGCTACCGGTTGCGTTTCAGCAAGAAATGATCTAATTTTTGACAAAAAAATGCTTTCCTTAGTTATTAAAATACAGGTGGTCCTCAGCTTACGACCACAATTGAGCCTCAAATTCATGCCGCTAAGCAACCCGTTCGTTAAGTGAGTTTACCTCGTTTTACGACCTCTCCTGCCTGCCACCGTTGCTAAGCGAATCATTGCATTTGTTAAGTGAGTTACACGGTTGTTGAGCGAATCCGGCTTCCCCGTTGATTTTGCCAGTCAGAAGGTCGCAAAAGGGGATCACGTGACACCCACCCCACCCCCGCGGGACACTGCAACAACTGTCATAAATATGAGTCAGTTGCTAAGCGTCTGGATTTTGATCAGGTGATCCTGGGGATGCTGCGATGATTGGCAACTGGTTCATACTTACGACGGTCGCAGCAACCCGGGGTGACGTGATTCCCTTTTGCGACCTTCTGATGAGCAAAGTCAATGGGGAAGCTGGATTCACTTAACAACCGTTTTCCTAACTTTACAAATGCAGTGATTCATTTAACAACTGTGCAAGAAAGGTCGTAAAAATGGAGCAAGCTCACTTAACAAATGGGTTGCTCAGTGACATAAATTTGGGGCTCCATTGTGCAGCGATTCGCTTAGCAACAGTGGCAAATGCAATGATTCGCTTAACAACGGCGGTGAGAAAAGTCGCAAAAATGGGGCAAACTCAGCTAACAAATGTTTCACTTAGTGCCATAAATTGGGGTCTCCGTTGTGGTCGTAACTTGAGGACTAGCTGTACAGACAAAGAAGCTCCATTCTCATCTTGTGCTATCCTTGTGAGTTTTGTGTACTCTTTTAATGAATCTGTCATGGCCCCATCGGAGCCCGAATCTGCGTAGGAAGACAAGCCGGATCTGGAGCCGGAGTGGGGGGGGCTTCGTTGGCTTCGGAGGAAAGTGGGGAGGAGCAGGCCAAGTCAGGCCAGAGCCATTCAGGATTGGGACAGCTTGTAGGGAGAGAGGAACGGGGTGGGATGGGGGGCAGGATGACCAAGAGATGCTAAGCAGTGAACATGAGAGACAGAGCTCAGGCGATGAGCAAGGAACATCCCCTCCTGATCCCCAAACATGGAGAGTGGAGAGAAGGTGGGAACAGCATAGGCCGATCCAGACGACTTGGGAGGAAAGTGCCCTGGCCCTCTTCACAAGGCACACCTGGGGACTGAGCTTTAAAGAGACGCTGTGGGAAGGGGCATTGTCAGGAACTAACGCTGAATTGGTAGAGTTTTGTGTGTGGCGGGGCAGACATTTGGAGTTTGCAGGACTGCTTGCTTTCTTCCTGACTTTGTGGACTCATTGTTTGTTCCTTGGTTCATGGACTCCTTTCCCTGTTCCTTGTTTTGCTGGACCAGGCGCAGCCAGAGGCTGCCGTGTGTGTGTGTGTGTGTATTTGCCAAGAACGTGGGAGCGTTTGGGGGAAAATTTGGAGCATTAAAGGGGAGTTTGAACTCTCAGCTGGCTATGTGACCTTCGTGCCTTGTCCTGGGTCATCACAGAATCTCCCAGCCTTGATTCACACATGACACTAAGCAGGAACCTCATTTTCTCACTAGAGACTCAATCCCAGATTCCGGGATCTACTGGGTCTTCCTTCCGATCACGCTAAATAGCCCACAGCCCAACAGAATAGAATAGAATAGAATAGAATAGAATAGAATAGAATAGAATAGAATAGAATAGAATAGAATAGAATAGAATAGAATGGAATGGAAAATATGGAATGGAATGGAATGGAATGGAATGGAATAGAAAATATGGAATGGAATGGAATGAAATGGAAAATATGGAATGGAATAGAATAGAATAGAATAGAATAGAATAGAATAGAATAGAATAGAATAGAATAGAACAGAACAGAACAGAACAGAACAGAACAGAACAGAATAGAATAGAATAGAATAGAATAGAATATATGGAATGGAATGAAATAGAAAATATAGAATGGAATGGAATGGAATAGAAAAGAAAAGAGTAGAGTAGAGTAGAGTAGAGTAGAGTAGAGTAGAGTAGAGTAGAATAGAATAGAATAGAATAGAATAGAATAGAATAGAATAGAATAAAATAGAATAGAATAGAATAGAATATTAATGCTGTGGGAAATTGGCTAAAATTAACAGGAAGGGTCCTTTCAAAAAAATAAATAAATAGAACTTTATGAGGGGAATCCTCTCCGTTATTGGGCTTGATAAAATCCTGGCTCCATTTCCCCCAAAGTCTTCTCAGCACTTGGTATCTGATTAAGCGCTAAATTTTCGGAGAAATGGACCAATTGGAAGAACAAGGAGAAGCAACCCCCCCCCCCCCCGAGAGGGTCGATTAACCCCAATTGATTATGTAATAGAAAACGTAATTCCCTATTTAAGGCTGAGTCGATAGAAAGGTGGAAAAACAAACGGCGGGAATCTTAAGAGAACATGGTTCCCCCCACTCCGTAAAAGTTCCCGAATCTTCAATCTTCCCTCTTTGTAAATCTTCGGGCATTGTCTCTCTCACAGAACGATGCAAGGGGAAAATAAATGTATTTGGCACCCCCAACATGTCTGAACTTTAGCAAAATTAGCCTCACAATGGATGAGCGGACGAGCGTTGTTAATAAGAAGACGGGTCTCCATTCAAATAAAATTAATGAACGCAGGGCCCTGTCTAATAAAATTAAATTCAACGGAGGGAAAAGTAAGATTCTACATTTAGGCAGGAAAAAAAAACCAATATAACACAGGTAGACTTACGGCCACCATTCACCCAGAAATTCATGTTGTTAAGGTAAGACATTTGCTAAGTGAGTTTCCCTCACCAACGCGTTTCTCACTTAGCGATATGAATTTTGGGCTCACTTGTGGTCGTAAGTCAAGGACTACCTGTGAAGGCTAATCGTGGCAAACTACAACTCCCAGGATCCTTTGCAAGGGCTTCTAAGGCAGAGTTTCTCAACTTTGGAAGCTTGACTTCAACTCCCAGCGGCTGGGGGATTCTGGGAGTTGAAGTCCACCCATCTTCAAGCTACCAAGGTTGAGAAACACTGTGTTAATCTCTGCTCTTGTGGGTATTTTATTTCTGGCCAGGAAGTGCAGTGATCTTTTAGCTTTTGGATCGCCTCTTTTGAATGGTGTGTAAATGTGGTCCATCTCTATGTGCCCGTTGATGGCCGTTTTGCCTGAGTGCCGCTGGCTGGGGGATTCTGGGAGTTGAAGTCCACCCATCTTCAAGCTACCAAGGTTGAGAAACACCGTGTTAATCTCTGCTCTTGTGGGTATTTTATTTCTGGCCAGGAAGTGCAGTGATCTTTTAGCTTTTGGATTGTCTCTTTTGAATGGTGTGTAAATGTGGTCCATCTCTATGTGCTCGTTGATGGCCGTTTTGCCTGAGTGCCGCTGGCTGGGGGATTCTGGGAGTTGAAGTCCACCCATCTTCAAGCTTCCAAGGTTGAGAAACACTGTGTTAATCTCTGCTCTTGTGGGTATTTTATTTCTGGCCAAGAAGTGCAGTGATCTTTTAGCTTTTGGATTGTCTCTTTTGAATGGTGTGTAAATGTGGTCCATCTCTATGTGCCCGTTGATGGCCGTTTTGTCTGAGTGCCGCTGGCTGGGGGATTCTGGGAGTTGAAGTCCCCCCATCTTCAAGCTACCAAGGTTGAGAAACACCGTGTTAATCTCTGCTCTTTTGGGTATTTTATTTCTGGCCAGGAAGTGCTGTGATCTTTTAGCTTTTGGATCGTCTCTTTTGAATGGTGTGCAAATGTGGTCCATCTCTATGTGCCCGTTGATGGCCGTTTTGTCTGAGTGCCGCTGGCTGGGGGATTCTGGGAGTTGAAGTCCACCCATCTTCAAGCTACCAAGGTTGAGAAACACCGTGTTAATCTCTGCTCTTGTGGGTATTTTATTTCTGGCCAGGAAGTGCAGTGATCTTTTAGCTTTTTGATCGTCTCTTTTGAATGGTGTGCAAATGTGGTCCATCTCTATGTGCCCGTTGATGGCCGTTTTGTCTGAGTGCCGCTGGCTGGGGGATTCTGGGAGTTGAAGTCCCCCCATCTTCAAGCTACCAAGGTTGAGAAACACCGTGTTAATCTCTGCTCTTGTGGGTATTTTATTTCTGGCCAGGAAGTGCAGTGATCTTTTAGCTTTTGGATTGTCTCTTTTGAATGGTGTGCAAATGTGGTCCATCTCTATGTGCCCGTTGATGGCTGTTTTGTCTGAGTGCCGCTGGCTGGGGGATTCTGGGAGTTGAAGTCCACCCATCTTCAAGCTACCAAGGTTGAGAAACACCGTGTTAATCTCTGCTCTTTTGGGTATTTTATTTCTGGCCAGGAAGTGCTGTGATCTTTTAGCTTTTGGATTGTCTCTTTTGAATGGTGTGTAAATGTGGTCCATCTCTATGTGCCCGTTGATGGCCGTTTTGTCTGAGTGCCGCTGGCTGGGGGATTCTGGGAGTTGAAGTCCACCCATCTTCAAGCTCCCAAGGTAGAGAAACTGGGACCACAATTTCTGTGACCAAGGAGATTGTTGTCCTGAGAAACACCAGCGAAATCTTGACGTGGCCGCGTGTCTGCATGTGTGTTTGTGCTTCCGTTGTTGTTGTTTTTTTACAAGACACAACTGCAGCGCTGCACATTCTCTCTCCGTTTTTATTCATGAACTCATTAGGGGTAATGAAGCCAAGCCTCAAGGCCGTGAGCTAATTCGGTTGTGTGAGTTCAACCGGAGGTGAGATCGAAACCTGGGAATTTCTCGTTTGTGAGACGTTCGGGCCACGTGAGACCTTGGCGCTCAGAATTGCATTTCAGGGGATCTTTAAATGTCTTCAAACTGATTCTAAGGACCACAAGCAACTTCCCTGCGTGCACAAGATAAAAAGAAGGGGAGACAGTCAAAGTCTCACCACAACCCTTCCTTCCTCCCTTCCTTCCTATCGTCCTTCCTTCTTCCCTCTCTCCCTCCCTCCCTCCCATCCTACCCTATCCATCCATCCATTTTATTCCTTCCTTCCTTCCTTCCTACCTACCTACTTACCCACCTAATCTAGCCATCCACCCATCCATCCACTCATCCATCATCCTTTGTATTCCTTCCTTCCTTCCTTTCATTTGTTCTTTCTCTCTCTTTCTTATCTGTGTCTTTTTCTTTCTTTCTTTCTTTCTTGCCTTCCTTTCATTCATTCTTCCTCTTTCTTTCTTTCTCCTTCTTTCCTTACTTCCTTCCTTCCTCCCTCCCTTCCTCCCTCCCTCCCTTCCTTTCTTCCTCCCTCTATCCCTCCCTCCCTTCCTATCGTCCTTCCTTTCTTCTTCCCTCCCTCCCTCCCTCCCATCCTACCCTATCCACCCATCCATTTATTCCTTCCTTCCTTCCTACCTACCTAGCTACTTACCTACCTAAGCTATCCATCCACCCATCCATCCACTCATCCATCATCCAATGTATTCCTTCCTTCCATTTGTTCTTTCTCTCTCTCTTTCTTATCTGTCTTCTTTCTTCCTTCCTTCCTTCCTTCCTTCCTTCCTTCCTTCCTTCCTTTCTTTCTTGCCTTCCTTTCATTCATTCTTCCTTTCTTTCTTTCTCCTTCTTTCCTTCCTTCCTGTCTTTCTCTTTCTTGCCTCCTTCCCTTCCTTCCTTCCTTCCTTCCTTCCGCTCTCTCTCTTGTCTGTCTGTCTTTTTCTCTCTGTCTGACTTTCTATTTCTTTCTTTTCTTTTTTCTTTCCTTCTTCCTTCTGTCTTTCCTTTTTTTTCTATTTCTTGCCTTCCTTCCTTCTTCCCTCCTTCCTTCCTTCCTTCCTTCCGCTCTCTCTCTTGTCTGTCTGTCTGTCTTTTTCTCTCTGTCTGACTTTCTATTTCTTTCTTTTCTCTTTCCTTTCCTTATTCTTTCTGTCTTTCCTTTTTTTTCTATTTCTTGCCTTCCTTCCTTCTTCCCTCCCTCCTGTCCTTCCTTCCTTCCTTCTTTCTTTCTTTCTTTCTTGCCTTCCTTCCTTCTTCCCTCCCTCCTGTCCTTCCTTCCATCTTTCTTTCTTTCTTGCCTTCCTTCTTTTTTCTTTACTTCCTTCTCCCTCTCTCTCTCCCCCCCCTTTCCCCCTCCCTTCCCCCCCCATGATACAAATAAAAGAAGGGGTCATTTGCAACACTCCAGTTGCTGCAGCATTTAATTTTGACATAAACTCCAAGAACTCAGGGTGTTAAATGTCCGCTCTGTTGCTCCCTCTCTTGAAGCAGAGATCTTCCTGGAGGGCACCGTTAGATGATTTCCTTTGCGATGCATTTTGTGTGTGTGTGTGTGTGTGTGTGCCAATCCTAGTTTATGTTTGCATCCCAAAATAAAATCCTACCAACAAATCCATTAAATTTAACTGCAGACCCAAACATATCCCTACGCTATCCAGGGGGCTCTCCGTCACTATTTCAGTTGGGGGGCTCCAACTAGGTCATCCGGTGATCCACTCTGGCCATTGGCCACGGTGGAAAAACTGTGGACACCAATTTCTACACGCCTTTCTGCCCTTGTGTAGAACATGGTTTATCTCACCAAGAAATAAACGATGATGAAACTATCGTTCCTTTAGAACAGAGGTCTTCAAACTTGGCAGCTTTAAAGACTTGTGGACTTCAACTCCCAGAATTCTCCAGCCAGCTATGGGAATTGCTCCCATAGATAGATCCCTTCTATCCGTGAAAGCAGCATTTCTTTGAAGCAGCTGTGATGAGATCTCCCTGTCAGCACTCCAAACTCCATTCGTTCCAGTGCTGACATAAGGAGGAGAAGAGGGGGCAGCTGGCAAGAGGACGCTTGACTTTTCACCTACTTATTTTCCCTGAAGATAATATCCCCTAGGAGATGAGATGGGAGGGGGGACATTCCTGGGAGCTGAAGTAGTAGATATGGGGAAAGTGATTTGGAAGAGGGCCAATGACACGCAGAGAATTGGGGAACGGAAAGGGAAGGTTTGGGGTCAGGAAGTCAGTGTTGGCTGCGACATAATCGGGGACAGATTGTCGTGCTTAATAAAATGAAAGATTTCATCAAAGACTTTGTTTGAAATGCAATTTATTTGAGGCGACTTCGCAACCTGACACTCCCCTTATTTTATTGCTGCGATGTAGAGATATTTGTCTTTCTCGCTCAGCCTCTAAACCAGGGTTTTTCAAACATGGGTGTTTAAGCTGAGCGCACTTCAACTCCCACACATCTCTAAGTCTCTTGGCAAGTTTGAAAGAAACACAAGAACAGGTAGTCCTCGATTTACGACCATGCATTTCCATCGCTAAGCAAGGCGACGGTGAAAGGAGTCGCCCCCTATTTTTACAGCCTTCTTGGCCACCGTTTGTTCAGGGAATCGCCGCCGTTGTTAAGTGAATCCCACGGCCATTAAGAGAATCTGGATCCCCTCCGTTGATTTTGCTGGCTGGAAAGGTCGCAGAAGGGGAAATCACGTAACCCTGGAACGCTGCAACCGTCGTAAAACATGCCAATGGCCAAGCGGCGAATTTTGACCACCTGGCTTTGGGGACGCTGAGACGGTTGTAAGTGCGAGGACAGTTTGCAAGTCACTGTTTTTAGTGCCGTGGTTACAGATAGTCCTCGACTTACGACAGTTCGTTTAGGGACCGTTCGAAGTTAAAAAGGGCACTGAAAAAAGGGACTTAGGACCGTTATTCACACTTACAACCGTTGCAGCGTCCCCGTGGTCACGTGATCAAAATTCAGCCGCTCAGCCACTGACTCACATTTACGACGGTCACAGTGATCCCCTTTTGTGACCTTCTGACAAGCAAAGTCAACGGGGAAACCGGATTCACTTAACAACCGTGTCACTAACTGAACAACGGGAGCGATTCGCTCAACAAATGTGGCAAGGAAGGTCATAAAACGGGGCAAAACTCATGTCTCACTTAGCAGCGTAAATGTCGGGCTCAGTTGTGGTCGTAAGCCGAGGACTACTTGTCCTTTTGTCACTGAGCAAATGGTTGTGAGCCAAGGAATACCTCTGGGACCCTTCCAGCAGATCCACTTAGAATCAGAAAAAACAAGAGTTGGAAGGGACCTTGGAGGTCATCTAGTCCAGCCCCCTGCAGAAGCAGGAGAGTCCTCACTTCTCTTTTTCGTTTTGTCTCGCTCTTTTCCAGAAGGGATGACCATCAGCTCAGCTCACGACTGCCTGCAGGCCGGCGAAGCCTGCACCAATGACCCCAGCTGCAGTTCCAAATTCCGGACTCTCCGGCAGTGCATCGCTGGTAACGGCGCCAACAAGCTAGGGCCGGGCGCCAAGAGCCAGTGCCGCAACACGCTGACCACCCTTCTGTCCAGCCAGCTGTACGGCTGCAAGTGCAAACGGGGGATGAAGAAGGAAAAACACTGCCTGAGCGTCTACTGGAGCATTCATCATACCCTGATGGAAGGTCAGTCCCCACAGAGGGGGGGGTTAAGGGGGGGCTGGGGATATTCTGCCTGTGGGGGTACCCAGCAAGCGACGGAAGAAGAAGAGGAGGAAGAAGAGGAGGAGGAGAACTGTGGGGTTCTTGGGGCTCTCTGAGCTTGGGTGGTTTTCTTGCAGACGTTTTATGACCCAACTAGGGAACGTCATCAGTGCTAGAAGGAAGAAGGGTTTGTGGAGAGGAGGAAAAGGGGGAGGGGAAGGAGGAGGAGGAGGAAGAGGAGGAAGAAGAGGAGGAGGAGAACTGTGGGGTCCTTGGTGCTCCCTGAGATTGGTTATTTTCTCGCAGACGTTTCATTACCAAATTAGGTTACACTATCAGTGCTAGAAAGGAGTGGGGTTTGTGGAGAGGAGGAGGAGAACGGCGGGGTCCTTGGCGCTCTCCGAGCTTGGTTCTTTCTACGTAGACCTTTCATGACCCAACTACGGAACATCATCAGTGCTAGAAGGGAAAGGGGTTTCTGAAGGAAAAGGAGGGAGGACTGTGAGGTCCATATGTGCTCCCTGAGCTTGGTTTTCTTGCAGATGTTTCATGACCCAGCTAGGTAACATCATCAGTACTAGAAGGGAGGGAGGAAGGGAGGGAGGAGGAGGAGGACGACGACTGTGGAGTCCTTGGTGCTCTCTGAGCTTGGTTGTTTTCTTGAGGACATTTCATGACCCGACGAGTTAACATCATCAGTGCTAGAAGGGAATGGAGTTTTTGGAAACAAACAAAGAAAAGAGAGAGTGGGGGAGGAAAGGGAAGGGAAGGAAAGGAAAGGAAGGGAAGGGAAGGGAAGGGAAGGGAAGGAAGGAAGGAAGGAAGGAAGGAAGGAAGGAAGGAAGGAAGGAAGGAAGGAAGGAAGGAAAGAAAGAAAAGAGAGAAGGCGGGAGGAAAGGGAGGGGAGGGGAGGGGAGGGGAGGAGAGGGGAGGGAAGGGAGGGAAGGAAGGAAGGAAGGAAGAAAGAAAGAAAGAAAGAAAGAAAGAAAGAAAGAAAGAAAGAAAGAAAGAAAGAAAGAAAGAAAGAAAGAAAGAAAGAAAGAAAGAAAGAAAGAAAGAAAGAAAGATAGATAGATTTAGTTTTGGGTTGCCTATGATAACCTTTTCTCATAGAAGCTTTCAAGAAGTCCTGATTGGGGCTGTCAAGCCACAAAGATGGTGGGAATAGAAGGAAAGTAAAGAGACAGAAGGTGGTTTGTTCGATAGACAGATAGATAGCTTGGCAACTGACTTATATTTATGACGGTCACAGCATCCTGGGGTCACATGATCCCCTTTTGCAAGCTCCTGACAAGCAAAGTCAATGGGGGAAGCCAGATTTGCTTAACGACCTTGTTCCCGACTTAACAACAGCAGCGATTCACTTAACGACGGTGCTGGCTGGGGGATTCTGGGAGTTGAAGTCCACCCATCTTCAAGCTTCCAAGGTTGAGAAACACTGTGTTAATCTCTGCTCTTGTGGGTATTTTATTTCTGGCCAGGAAGTGCAGTGATCTTTTAGCTTTTGGATTGTCTCTTTTGAATGGTGTGTAAATGTGGTCCATCTCTATGTGCCCGTCGATGGCCGTTTTGTCTGAGTGCCGCTGGCTGGGGGATTCTGGGAGTTGAAGTCCATCCATCTTCAAGCTTCCAAGGTTGAGAAACACTGTGTTAATCTCTGCTCTTGTGGGTATTTTATTTCTGGCCAGGAAGTGCAGTGATCTTTTAGCTTTTGGATTGTCTCTTTTGAATGGTGTGTAAATGTGGTCCATCTCTATGTGCCCGTCGATGGCCGTTTTGTCTGAGTGCCGCTGGCTGGGGGATTCTGGGAGTTGAAGTCCATCCATCTTCAAGCTTCCAAGGTTGAGAAACACTGCCTTAGAGCGTGAAAAAAATCCAGACGCAGAGGCAATACTCATAAAAAAACAACAACAACAACACCAGGCAGCCCTTAAATTGTGGCGTTGTGGCCAACCACTTACCTTTGTTTCTTTTCTTTTTCTTTTTTGAACAATTTAGGCCCCCTGGTGAATTGATTCCTTCACGCCAACAAAGTGGGCATTTTTTCACGGCGCTGACATTTTTACATGCACATTTCCTCGGGGGCGCATTTTGGCACTGGCGGATTCTGCAATTTAGCCGGATGCGATACACGTTTTTCCTTAATAAGGTACATTGGGGTTTTTTTTTTTTTTCCTTTTCTCTCCGAAGACGCAGCTCTATTGCAGCTTCGGCTTTGCAAATATATTCCGTTTATTTTAATGACGCTCGTTCGTTGCTTTTGCAATGCAAACACAGAAAACCCATCCCATCAAAACAATGGCACAGCCCAATTTTTGAAAGCACGACGTTTAATCCTTAAACACAGGCCAGGTTACGCAAGGACTGTGGTCCTCGGCGTACGACCGCAATCGAACACAGAATTTACGTTGCTGAGTGAGAAATTCGTTAACTGAGCGTTGCCCCATTTTTACAATTTCCATGCCATGTTTGTTAAGGGAAGCGTTGCGGTCGTTTCAATGAGTCACAGGGTTGTTGAGTGAATCCGATCTCCCCATTTCATTTTAACGTGTGCTGATTAATGTACATTTAGAGCAGGGGTGAAATCCAGCAGGTTCTGACAGGTTCTGGCGAACCGGCAGCGGAAATTTTGAATAGTTCGGAGAACTGGCAAATACCACCTCTGGCTGGTCCCAGAGTGGGGTAGGAATGGAGATTTTGCAATATTCTTCCCCCAGGAGTGGGGAAGGAATGGGGATTTTGCAGTATCCTTCCACTGGAGTGGGGAGGGAATGGGGATTTTGCAATATCCTTCTCCCAGGAGTGGGGAGGGAATGGGGATTATGTAGTATCCTTCCCCCAGGAGTGGGGTGGGAATGGGGATTTTGCAGTGTCCTTCCCCCA
Organism: Pantherophis guttatus; assembly: GCF_059756535.1. NCBI lineage: Eukaryota > Metazoa > Chordata > Lepidosauria > Squamata > Colubridae > Pantherophis > Pantherophis guttatus. The sequence continues at coordinate 3,104,460 of NC_142070.1, forward strand.
GGAGTGGGGAGGGAATGGGGATTTTGCAGTATCCTTCCCCCAGGAGTGGGGTGGGAATGGGGATTTTGCAGTATCTTCCCCCTGCCACACCCACCAAGCCACACCACGCCCACCAAGCCACGCCCACAGAACTGGTAGTAAAAAAATTCGAATTCCACCACTGATTTAAAGGGACAATAAAGTTAGTCTTAAGTTCTAGCCCAAAATTTCTCTTGCAAAGTAAGCCATTTTTACAACTTCTCTTGCCACAGTTCCAGAAATGGGTTTCAGCAGGTTCTGACCAGTTCTGGAGAACCGGTAGCAGAAATTTTGAATAGTTCGGAGAACCGGTAGTAAAAATTCTGACTGGCCCCGCCCCCATCTATTCTCTGCCTCCCGAGTCCCAGCTGATTGGGAGGAAATCGGGATTTTGCAGTATCCTTCCCCTGGAGTGGGGTAGGAATGGAGATTTTGCAGTGACCTTCCCCTGCCATGCCCACCAAGCCACGCCCACCAAGTCATGCCACACCCACCAAGCCACACCCACCAAGCCACGCCCAGAATCAGTAGTAAAAAAATTTGAAACCCATCACTGCACAGTTCCTAAGTGAATCCCTGAAGTTGTTAAGTGAGTCACATGGTTGTTAAGTGAATCCGGTTTCCCCCATGGACTTGGCTTGCCGGAAGGTCGCCAAACAGGACTCCCGTCATAAGTACATGCCAGTTGCCATCCATCTGAATTTGGATCCCATGATCATAGGGATGCTGCCACGGTCATAAGTGTGAAAAACGGTCATAAGTCACTTTTTTTCAGTGCCGTTGTTACTTTGAATGGTCACTAAACGAACTGTTGTAAGTTGAGGACTCCCTGTAGTTCAGACTTTCCAAGTAAAAGCCAGTTTATAGACAGAAAATGTAGTCCTGGATTTACGACGATTCATTTAGTGACCGTTCAAAGTTACAACAGCACTGAAAAACGTGACTTATGACCATTTTCCACACTTACGACCGTGGCCGCATCCCCGCGATCACGTGAACAAAATTCAGACGCTTGGCAACGGACTCGTATTTATGACGTGATCCGCTTTTGCGACCTTCTGACAAGCAAAGTCAAGGAGGAAGACAGATTCACTTGACAAGTGACTGACGACCCTTTTTCACACTTACGACCGTGTGATCTCCTTTGGTGACCTTATTACAAAAATCTTCCACCCTCCACTTGTCATCAAGTTGCCCAGATATTTCACAGCTAATTTTTTCACACACACTTCCAAGTTTTTTTTTTTTAAGCGTGTTGATTCATGAATTCACACTGTCCGTGCTTGAAACAGCTCCGTTACCGATTTTCTTCTGAAAAAGGGGTCAGGTTTTTTTTAAAATATATATTTTTTTCAGATTAGGTAGAATCTTTAGAATAGAATAGAATAGAATTCTTTATTGGCCAAGTGTGATTGGACACACAAGGAATTTGTCTTTGGTGCATATGCTCTCAGTGTACATAAAAGAAAAGATACATTCGCCAAGAATCATAAGGTACAACACTTAATGATAGTCATAGGGTACAAATAATACAAGCAACAAAATTACAGTCATACAGTCATAAGTGGAAGGAGATGGGTGGTAGGAATGATGAGAAGATTAATAGTAGTGCAGACTTAGTGAATAGAATAGAATAGAATAGAATAGAATAGAATAGAATAGAATAGAATAGAATAGAATAGAATAGAATAGAATAGAATAGAATAGAATAGAATAGAATTTTTTATTGGCCAAGTGTGATTGGACACACAAGGAATCTGTCTTGGTGCATACTCTCTCGATGTACATAAAAGAAAAGATACGTTCATCAAGAATCATAAGGTACAACACTTAATGATAGTCATAGGGTACAAATAATACAAGCAACAAAATTACAGTCATACAGTCATAAGTGGAAGGAGATGGGTGGTAGGAATGATGAGAAGATTAATAGTAGTGCAGACTTAGTGAATAGAATAGAATAGAATAGAATAGAATAGAATAGAATAGAATAGAATAGAATAGAATAGAATAGAATAGAATAGAATAGAATAGAATAGAATAGAATAGAATTTTTTATTGGCCAAGTGTGATTGGACACACAAGGAATTTGTCTTGGTGCATACTCTCTCGATGTACATAAAAGAAAAGATACGTTCATCAAGAATCATAAGGTACAACACTTAATGATAGTCATAGGGTACAAATAATACAAGCAACAAAATTACAGTCATACAGTCATAAGTGGAAGGAGATGGGTGGTAGGAATGATGAGAAGATTAATAGTAGTGCAGACTTAGTGAATAGAATAGAATAGAATAGAATAGAATAGAATAGAATAGAATAGAATAGAATAGAATAGAATAGAATAGAATAGAATAGAATAGAATTTTTTATTGGCCAAGTGTGATTGGACACACAAGGAATCTGTCTTGGTGCATACTCTCTCGATGTACATAAAAGAAAAGATACGTTCATCAAGAATCATAAGGTACAACACTTAATGATAGTCATAGGGTACAAATAATACAAGCAACAAAATTACAGTCATACAGTCATAAGTGGAAGGAGATGGGTGGTAGGAATGATGAGAAGATTAATAGTAGTGCAGACTTAGTGAATAGAATAGAATAGAATAGAATAGAATAGAATAGAATAGAATAGAATAGAATAGAATAGAATAGAATAGAATAGAATAGAATTTTTTATTGGCCAAGTGTGATTGGACACACAAGGAATTTGTCTTGGTGCATACTCTCTCGATGTACATAAAAGAAAAGATACGTTCATCAAGAATCATAAGGTACAACACTTAATGATAGTCATAGGGTACAAATAATACAAGCAACAAAATTACAGTCATACAGTCATAAGTGGAAGGAGATGGGTGGTAGGAATAATGAGAAGATTAATAGTAGTGCAGACTTAGTGAATAGAATAGAATAGAATAGAATAGAATAGAATAGAATAGAATAGAATAGAATAGAATAGAATAGAATAGAATAGAATAGAATAGAATAGAATTCTTTATTGGCCAAGTGTGATTGGACACACAAGGAATTTGTCTTTGGTGCATAGGCTCTCGGAGTACATAAAAAGACAAGATATGTTCATCAAGAATCATAAGGTACAACACTTAATGATAGTCATAGGGTAGAAATAAGCAATCAGGAAACAATATCAATATAAATCGTAAGGATACAAGCAACAAGGTTACAGTCATACTGTCATAAGTGGGAGGAGATGGGTGGTGGGAACGATGAGAAGATTAATAGTAGTGCAGACTTAGTGAATAGTTTGACAGTGTTGAGGGAATTATTTGTTTAGCAGAGTGATGGCGTTCGGGGAAAAACTGTCCTTGTGTCTAGTTGTTCTGGTGTGCAGTGCTCCATAGCGTCCTTTTGAGGGTAGGCGTTGAAACAGTTTATGTCCAGGATGCGAGGGCTCTGTAGATATTTTCCCAGCCCTCTTTTTGACTCGTGCAGGACACAGGTCCTCCATGGAAGACAGGTTGGTAGCCATGGTTTTTTCTGCAGTTCTAATGATCCTCTGAAGTCTCTGTCTGTCTTGTTGGGTTGCAGAGCCAAACCAGACAGTGATGGAGGTGCAGATGACAGACTCCGTAATTCCTCCGTAGAACTGGATCAGCAGCTCCTGGGGCAGTTTGAGCTTCCTGAGTTGGCGCAGAAAGAACATTCTTTGTTGTGCTTTTTTGATGACGTCTTTGATGTTGGGTGTCCATTTTAGGTCGTGAGATACAGTAGAACCTAGAAATTTGAAAGCCTCTACTGTCGACACAGTGTTGTCTAGTATTGTGAGAGGTGGAAGTACGGAAGAGTTTCTCCTAAAGTCCACCACCATTTCTACGGTTTTGAGTGTGCTCAGTTCCAGATTGTTCCGGTCGCACCACAAGGCTAGTTGTTCAACCTCCTGTTTGCTCAGCTCGTGGAAAAGTTTATTTTCTCAGCCTTCCAGGGTTTGGTGAAGCAGCTGATCATCGGATTAAACAACCTTGGCTCATCCTAACTTTTTATAGAATTTGCTAATCTGAAAAGATGCTCTCAAGACACCTGCTGAGTGATAGATTTAGGTAGCTGCATACTAACGTTTAAAGGGGTGAGCATCCGACCTGGGCAATTATAAGACTTGTGGAATTCATCTCCCAGAATTCCCTCAGCCAGCCTTCCTTGCTTGAAGACTTGTGGACTTCAACTCCCAGAATTCCTCCAGTCAACCTTGCGTGATGCCTTTTTGTGACCTTCTGGCAAGTCAGTGCCAACGGGGAAGCCAGATTCACTTAACAACCGGGCGAATAACTGAACGGCTTCCCTTAACTGCTGTCCCAAGAGGGGTCATAAAATGGGGCAAGGCTCACTTAACGCCTAACCACCGTGTTGCTAACTTCACAACTGCGGCGATTCACTTAAGAAACGTGACGTAAGAAAGCTCGTGAAATGGTGGTGCGCGGATTCACTTAACAACTCTGTTGGTTAGCAGTGGAAATTTTGGGTGCAATTGCGGTTGTAAGTCGAGGATCCCCTGTAGCTTCCCTGTTGGGAGAATTCAGATTGATTTGTGGTGCGGTCACCGCATGATGACTTCCAGAATACGGTAATCAGATTGGTCATCAGATGGGCTTCACATGAAGTAGTAGTTTGTTGTTAGTTGCAAAGTCGTGTCCGACCCATCGCGACCCCATGGACAATGTTCCTCCAGGCCTTCCTGTCCTCTACCATCCCCCGGAGTCCATTTAAGCTCCCGCCGACTGCTTTGGTGACTCTATCCAGCCACCTCGTTCTCTGCCGTCCCCTTCTTCTTTGGCCCTCCATCGTTCCCAGCATTAGGCTCTTCTCCAGGGAGTCCTTCCTTCTCATTAGGTGGCCAAAGGATTTGAGTTTCCTCTTCAGGATCTGGCCTTCTAAAGAGCAGTCGGGGTTGATCTCCTCTAGGACCGACCGGTTGGATCGTCTTGCAGTCCAAGGGACTCGCAGGAGTCTTCTCCAGCACCAGAGTTCAAAGACCAGGGATGAAATCCAGCAGGTTCTGACAAGTTCTGGAGAACCGGTAGCGGAAATTTTGAGTAGTTCGGAGAACTGGCAAATGCCATCTCTGGCTGGCCCCAGAGTGGGGAGGGAATGGGAATTTTGCAGTATCCTTCCCAGTAGTGGGTTTCATATTTTTTTTACTACCGGTTCTGTGGGTGTGGCTTGGTGGGCGTGGCATGGCTTGGTGGGCGTGTCTTGGTGGGCATGGCAGGGGGAGGATACTGTAAAATCCCCATTCCCTCCCCACTCCAGGGGAAGGATACTGTAAAATCTCCATTCCCTCCTGATCAGCTGGAGCTCAGGAGGCCGAGAATAGATGGGGGTGGGGCCAGTCAGAATTTTTACAACCAGTTCTTCAAACTACTCAAAATTTCCGCTACCGGTTCTCCAGAACTGGTCAGAACCTGCTGAAACCCACCTCTGATCCTTCCCCTGCCACGCCCACCAAGCCACGCCCACCACACCACATCATACCCACCAAGCCACACCCACAGAACTAGTAGTAAAAAAAATTGAATTTCACCACTGGCCCAGCCAGTGATTAGAACTACCAATTCTCCCGAACCGGGCCGAACCGGGCCGAACCGGCAGCATCCCACCTCTGATCAAAGGCCTGGAGACTAAAACATATGAAGAAGGGCTATAGAATTTGGGTCTGGCTAATCGAAAGAAAAGAAGAATTAGGGGTGACATGTTAGTAGTATTCCAGTAATTGAGGGGCTCCCACAGGGAGGAGGGGGGGTCAAATTATTCTCTGAAGCAGTGGTGAAATGTAAAATTTGTTACTACCGGTTCTGTGGGCGTGGCTTGGTGGGGTGGGTGGGTAATATGACTGAATGGGCGTGGCCAAGTTTTTTTTTTTTTTTAACTTTTAAAACCATTTTTTCTACAACCTCTTTGGCTGAAGCGGTTGTAAAAAAAATGCTTTTAAAAGCCTCTGACGATCCCAGCTGAGCCGCGCGATCATCAGAGGCTTTTTTTTTAACTTTTAAAAGCATTTTTTCGGCCAAAGAGCTTGTAGAAAAAATGCTTTTAAAAATAAAAAAAATAGCCTCTGATGATTGCGCGGCTCAGCTGGGCAATGGGGGATAGGGGGGCAGAGATTTTTGCTACCGGTTCTCCGAACCACCCGCCACCATCGCTACCGGATCGGGCGATCCGGTCCGAACCGGGAGCATGTCACCCCTGATCTGAAGGCATCTGATTCTAAAATGCAGAGGTCCGCAACAATTGCGAGGCTCACAAAATGATAACGTTGCAAGGGGCCGTTTCAAACCTCCGGCCCCATCTCCTCTTCCCGTTTTCTGCAGGAAGACAAAAGGAAAGAAAATCGTAGAAGAATCACGGAATCCATTTCAGGGAATCAATCTAACCAATCCCAGAGGCATTCGGATACTATTACTCCGACAGCTAATTTCACAGCCAAATATGAAATACAGACCCACCCACTCGCTTCGGCTCTTGTGCCGATTCCTAATGTCTTTTTCTATATTATTTATTCTTTTTCACAGCAAAGTAGGTTACTCCGTCTCACAATTTTCCCCCCCTGTTTATCCTTTCGGGCAGTGTGGCAAGTCCTCGACTTGCAATGGTTCATTTAGTGACCTTGAAGTTAACAAGGGCACTGAAAAAAGGGACCGATGACCGTTTTTCACACTTAACGACCGTTGCAGCATCGCCCTCCCCCCCCGTGGTCACGTGATCAAAATTTAGATGCTTGGCCACTGGTTCGTATTTATGACGGTTGCGGTGACCTTCTGGCAAGCAAAGTCAATGGGGAAACCTGATTCACTTAGCAACGGTGTTACTAACCGAACAACTACAGCGATTTGTTGTGGCTCCGTTGCCTGAGCCTGGGCTATCGACAGATGCAGACTCTGAGAGTGAGGGGGAGGAGTTGGCAAGGCCTCCCTCTCCAGGACCCTCCTCTCTGGCAATGCCTCCGGAGGACACCGAAGGCCAAACGATAGGCTCAGAGCCAAGCACGTCCCCGCAGCCACAGGTGGACAGCGATGAAGAAGATAAGTGCTGGCTGGACCCTCGACAGAGGCGCAGGGAGAAGTGTGCGCAGCAGAGGGGAAGGCGTGCCAGAGATTAGCTGAGTCACTGGACCACACCCCACAGGGTATAAGTTTGTGACGAGCAAAAACTGGAAATACTCCATGATCTCTGCGTTACTGGACTTTGCCTGCTTTATCGGACTGCATTTGGTTTAATCCTTGTATTGTAGAAACTCTGCCTGCTTTATCGGAATGCTGGCAGTCTAATCTTTGTTTTGTGTGAGTAAAGTCTGAATTGGCAGCTAGCCACTGGGTTGCTGCCAGCTTTATCTTCAAAGAGTTTTGTCGTGTGGCTTCTTAACTCCGGGCCGTCTGTGGGGGTGAGTGTGTGGTACGGGGACAGAACATGATTCACTTAACAATTGGGGCATGGAGGTTCATAAAATTCACTTAACAAATGTCTCACTTAACAACAGAAACGTTGGGTTCAATTGTGATCTTGTTTTCAAGGAACATTTTCTCCCTGATGTGGATTTGCTCAAATGTCTCCTGATCCTTTTCTGCAACTTTTATAATAAAATAAAAGCAATAAGAAGAGAAAATATGGCATAATGGAATAATGATTGACTGTAACTTAATACAAAGGTGTATTATTATTATTAGAAATATATAAGCTGATTGAATGTAATAACTACGATTAATTTTATTAGGTTTATTTGTATTAGAATGCATGACACCAGGTACCACACTGTTCATGCATTATGTTCTGTCCCCAACCACACGCACACACACCAACAGACGTTCAAGAGTTAAAGACCAAACCAGCCGGCAAAATCCTTTTCCTTATGATAACGGAACTTGGCAACAACCTAGTGGCTGCCTGCCAAGAGTTTATTATTTACAAAGAGGAGAGATAACTTCTCCCCACTTCTGATACATCAAAAGAAACAGCTCAATAATTACGGAGTCAATCAAGTCCAGAGATAATCCAGCAAAGTCTATAGCCAAAAGTCCGGCAATGCAGAATGGCGTGGAAGCTTTCAGCTTTGTTCGTCACAAGGTTTGACTGGCCACCACGCTCCCTTTTATATCCTGTGGGTTGTGGTCCAGTGACTCAGCCTAATCTCGGGCACGCCTTTTCTTCTGTTGTGCGCGCTTATCTCTGCGACGCTGGCGTGGATCCAGCCAAGACTCATTACCCTCATCACTGTCCATCTGTGGCTGCGTGGACGTGCTTGGCCCCGGTCCTATCTCTTGCCCTTCGGCGGACCCCGAAGGCATTGCCAGAGAGGAGGGTCCTGGAGAGGGAGGCCTTGCCAACTCCTCCCCTTCACTCCCGGAGTCCTCTCCTGCCGATGACACAGGCTCAGATAAAGGAGTCACAACACATTGATATGTTTGTAAAAAAATAAAAAAAAATAAAACTTGGAGCAGGGGAAAAAGAAAAGAAAATCTCCCAGGATGGAGGCCAGATGACATCAGAAGAGAGAGGGCTGTTGCATTGCTTTATATCTCCTCTGGTCGAAAAAAAATTCCTTTTTTTTATTTTGAGTTCCCTTTGTATAGCTCCCCACACACACTCTCACACAATTCATGTCTACCTTTAGGCACCACAGAAAATAACTCAAACAGTCTCTTCCCTACCGACAATCTTTCAAGAATTGGAAGAAGCTATCGAGTGCCCTCTCAGCTTCTTCGCTCCTTTACTCTAACATTACTCACCTCTTTTACCCATTCTTCTAAAGAATTCAGCCTTCTCCGTTCTGTGGGATCTTTGTCTACGCACATCTAGGCTTTTGAATGCGTGCCCACGCGCCGAAGTAGCAAGCAACAATCTTCATTAATACAATCGCTCTCCGAGGCCTCTTGCAGAATCCTTCGAGCATGCTGACTTTTGATTTTTTGGGGGGGGGCGTTTAAACCCTCTCAGACATCTTGAGAGATCGCTTTTATTTAACGAGAACGCAAGTATTTTCTCAGCAAACGGAGACAAGTGGGGAAACGTGTGGCGAAGGCATCCAAGTTCTACATTTAGGTATCAAAATGCAATTTGAAGCAAATGTTCTCCTATAATACGATTGGTGGCCAAATGACTTTGATTCTCCTGCCTATTCTGGAGGAGTAGGGTGCTTCTAGCACATCTCTTCCATGGCTGCTGTCAGGTTTCGAGGTCGTCTCAAATAAATTGCATTTCAAACAAAGTATTTGATGAAAAACTTCTATTTATTAAGCACGACATTCTAACTCCGACTCCATCGTAGCCAACACTGACTTCCAGACCCAAAACCCTCCCTTTCCGTTGCCCACTCCTCTGCACTCATTGGCCATCTTCCAAGTCACTCTACTCCTAATCTACTGCTCCAGCTCAAAGGAATTTCCCCCCTCCCATCCCATCTCCTAGGGGATATTATCTCCAGGGAAAATAAATAGGTGAAAAGTCAAACGTCCCTTTCCAGACGCCTCCGCTTCTCCTTCTTATGTCAGCACTAGAGTAAATGCACCTTGAAGTGCTGACAGCTGCCTTAGAAGTGGGTAATTAAAAATAAGGGAATAACAAAGTTGGGGGGGACCTCAGAGGTCTTCTAGTCCAACCCCTTGCTCAAGCAGGAAACCCTAGACCAAATGGCTGTCCAATCTCTTCTTAAAAACCTTCAGTGATGGAGCACCCATAACTTCTGAAGGCAAGTCCTTCCACTGATTAATTGTCCTGGAATGAAGGAAGTTTCTCCTTCATTCCAGGTTGCTTCTCTCCTTGGTGAGTTTCCATCCATTGCTTCTTGTCTTGCCTTTGGGTGCTTTGGAGAATAGCTTGACCCACCCGCCCCTCTTCTTTGGGGCAGCCCCTCAGATACTGGAAGACTATCATGGCACCTCTAGTCCTTCTCTTCTGAACTTTTACAGAATACAGAATGACAGCCTTGGAAGGGACCTTGGAGGTCTTCTACTCCAACCTCCTGCTCGAGCAGGAGACCCTATTTTTCTTTCTTTCTTTCTTTCTTTCTTTCTATCTATCTATCTATCTATCTATCTATCTATCACTCTATCCATCCATCTCTCTCTCTCTGTCTATCTAATCTCTCTCTCTATCTCTCTCTAATCTATCTAATCTATCTCTCTATCCATCCATATCTATCTAATCTAATCTATCAATCAATCTATCTATCTATCTATCTATCCCTCTATCCATCCATTTCTCTCTTTCTCTCTTATCTATCTATCCAATCTAATCTATCTATCTAATCTATCCCCCTATCACTCTCTCTCTCTAATCTATCTATTTATCTATCTATCTATTTATCATCTATCTATCTATCTACCTACCTACCTATCGATATCTATCTAATCTATCCCTCTACCCATCCATCTCTCTCTTTCTATCTTATCTATCTAATCTAATCTAATCTAATCTAATCTAATCTATCTATCTATCTATCTATCTATCTATCTATCTATCTATCTACCTACCTACCTACCTACCTACCCACCTATCTACCTATCTAATCTATCTACCTACCTATCGATATCTATCTATCTAATCTATCCTTCTACCCATCCATCTCTCTCTTTCTCTTATCTATCTAATCTAATCTATCTATCTAATCTATCCCTCTATCGCTCTCTCTCTCTCTCTATCTCTAATCTATCTATCTATCTATCTATCTATCTATCTATCTATCTATCTATCTATCTATCCCTCTATCCATCCAATTCTCTCTGTGTGTGTCTATCTATCCTTCTATCCATCCATCCATCCATCCCTATCTATTCTATTCTATTCTATTCTATTCTATTCTATTCTATTCTATTCTATTCTATTCTATTCTATTCTATTCTCTTCTCTAATCTAATCTAATCTAATCTAATCTAATCTAATCTAATCTAATCTAATCTAATCTAATCTAATCTAATCTATCAGTTTCCAAGAAAAGATTGGACAACCATTTGTCTTGGAAGATATAAGAACGCCTTCCTTGGGCAGTGGTTTGGACTAGAAGACCTCCAAGGGTGATGTTTCTCAATGTCAGCCATTTTAAGACGCGTGGACTTCAATTCCCAGAATTCCCCAGCCGCTGGCTGGGGAATTCTGGGAGTTGAAGTCCACGCGTCTTAAAATGGCTGAGAGAACAAAAGAGGATTGGACTGCAGCGAAGTGATAGAAAGGAAGAATGAATGGAGGAGGAGGAGGAGGAGGAGGAGGAGGAGGAGGAGGAGGAGGAGGAGGAGGAGGAGGAGGAGGAGGAGGAGGAGGAAGATGACAACATTGAGTTGACGGACGCGCTTGTGAACAAGAGAAAAAGCGAGACGTTCAAAGGACAAAATGGCGGAAAGAAGGCAGACAAAACACGGAAAGGACGGCCAGATTTAGCAAACACCGTCACGTCAGCGGGTTTTTCCACTCCCTTTCCATTTGGTTCCTCTACGTTTTTATTATCCCCCGAGAGCCGATTCTTTCTGCTTCCTTGTTGCTATCTTTAAAGTAAGCGGAATGGGGAAAAAAATCTGATTTTTTTTTCCCTCCCCACTGGGCGTTTTTACTCTCTCTCTCTCTCCAAATTCCACCCTTGGACAAAAAAAAAAAAACAGAAAAGAAAAGAAAAGAAAAGAAAGGAGAACCCTCCATGCAGCTGGAGGATTTGAAGACTGGAACATCCTTTGTTTGTGTGTCCTTGATGGTGTGATGTTGCCAAAGAAGCAATTGCTTGTCTGGTTATTATTATAGTTTACTTTCCCGCAGATGGAAAGCAGATGGAAATCTCTCTCTTTTAGGTTTTTGTCCCATTGTTCCAGCCTATCGTCTCGGGGGAGGTGAGGGGGTGGGTGGGTGAGTAGAAGAGCTCCGGTTGTCCTCAAAGGGCTTTCCGGTTTCCAAATAGTTATCTCCATGACCTTCTTTGCAGAGTTTTGTGTCGCGCATCATCGTGCCATGCTCGTTGGCATGACAACCCTTTCAAGCCTTTGGAGCTGAAGGTGGGCCTTTCAGGGTCTGGGGGCGGTGGCGGAGTGGTGGAGAAAATAGAAGGACGGAGGCAGGCGAGAAGACCAGACCTGCCCAACTTCCAGAAGTTAGATCTTGAAGCCATCGGAAATGTTTGGTGGAAGATGGACTGAAGATGTCTGACACACACACAGAACATAGAATAATAGAGCTGGGGGGGTGGGGGTTGTTAAGGAATTCGCAGAGTAACCCTTGAGTAGCAAGGGTGTGTACATGAAAGCGATTGAGAGCAGGTACGAATAAAACACAGTCAACACACAGATACACTGAGTTGTGTTTACTTTCAGGAAATAGTAAGGCACAGTCCAATAAACAGTCCAGGTCATACACATATAAAGCAGGAGATAGCAAAATGACAGTCCAGGGATAATCCAATAACGAAGTCTTCTTACCAGTCGTCGTAGTCATTCACAATAAACAGTTCTTCTGGATTTGCAAACAGTAGCATACAGAGATACAGAACAGCAAAGAGAAACAAACCATGTTTCTAGCTCCCTCTTAAGGAGATTGGCTACAGAGCTAACCAATCAGGACACAGTATGATGCAATACAGCTGTCTTAAAGCTATATCGATGGTTTATATATTGCCAACTCAACAAGGTAGGTAATACTCAATACTCTTCTAGTCCGATCTCCTATTTGAGCAGGAGACCCTCTACCGTTCTCTTTTTTTGAAAGCCCCCAGTGATGGAGCACCCACAACTTCTGGTGGCAAGCTGTTCCACTGGTTAATTCTTCTAAGACATCCCTCCTTAGTTCTAGGTTAGATCTCTCCTTGATTGGTTTCCACCTGTGATTTCTTGTCTTATCTTCAGGTGCTTTGGAGAATAGGTTGACCTGACCCTCCCGCTCTTCTGTGTAACAGCCCCTCAAATATTGGAAAACTTCTAGCATGCTACCCATAGTCCTGGTACAGAATAACAGAACAACAGAGCCAAGGGACCTGGCTTGGAGGTCTTCTGGTCCAACCCCTTACTCAAGGAGGAGACCCTCTACCATTCAGACAAGTGACTGCTCCATCTTTTGAGGTTTTTAAAAAGAGGCTGGATAGACAAGTCACTGCCCAGTCTCTTCTTAAAAACCTCCAGTGATGGAGCACCACGACTTCTGAAGGCAAGCCCACTGATTCATTGTCCTCACTGTCAGGAAATTTCTCCTCCATTCTAGGTTGCTTCTTCTCCTTGACTGGTTTCCATCCATCGCTTCTCGTCCTGCCTTCTGGTGCTTTGGAGAATAGGTTGACACACACCCCTCTCTCTTCTTTGTGGCAGCCCCTCAAATATTGGAAGACTCCTATCAGGTCACCCCTGGTCCTTCTCTTCTGATCTTTTACAGAATAACAGAGTTGGAAGGGACTTTGGAGGTCTTCTAGTCCAAGCAGGAGACCCTATACCATTCCAGACAAGCGACTGTCCAGTCTCTTCTCGAAAGCCTCCAGTGATGAAGCACCTGCAACTCCTGGTGGCAAGCAGTTCCACTGGTTAATTGTCCTCACTGTCAGGCAGTTTCTCCTTCATTCAAGGTTGAATGAAGGTTGACAAGTCACTGCCCAGTCTCTTCTTAAAAACCTCCAGTGATGGAGCACTACAGCTTCTGAAGACAAGCCCACTGATTCATTGTTGTTGTGGCTCCGTTACCTGAGCCTGTGTCATCGTCAGGAGAGAACTCCAAGAGTGAAGGGGAGGAGTTGGCAAGGTCTCCCTCTCCAGGACCCTCCTCTCTGGCAATGCCTTCGGTGTCCGCCGAAGGGCAAGAGATAGGGCCGGGGCCAAGCACGTTCACGCAGCCACAGGTGGACAGTGATGAGGGTAATGAGTCTTGGCTGGATCCACGCCAGCGTCGCAGAGATAAGCGCACGCAACAGAAGAAAAGGCGTGCCCGAGATTAGGCTGAGTCACTGGACCACGCCCCACAGGATATAAAAGGGAGCGTGGTGGCCAGTCAAACCTTGTGACGAACAAAGCTGAAAGCTTCCACGCCATTCTGCATTGCCGGACTTTTGGCTATAGACTTTGCTGGATTATCTCTGGACTTGATTGACTCCGTAATTATTGAGCTGTTTCTTTTGATGTACCAGAAGTGGGGAGAAGTTATCTCTCCTCTTCGTAAATAATAAACTCTTGTCAGGCAGCCACTAGGTTGTTGCCAAGTTCCGTTATCATAAGGAAAAGGATTTTTCCGGCTGGTTTGGTCTTTAACTCCTGAACGTCTGTTGGTGTGTGTGCGTGGGGTTGGGGACAGAACAATTGTTCTCACTGTCAGGAAGTTTCTCCTTCTTTCTCTCCTTGATTACTTTCCATCCTGCCGTCTGGTGCTTTGAAGAATAGGTTGACCTCCTTCTTCTTTGTGGCAGCCCCTCAAATATTGGAAGACTTCTATCCGGTCACCCCTAATCCTGAGACCAGGCCAGGATCCATCTTTTCCTCTGTCTAGAAGCGAAAAGGAGGTGGAGAATTGGCGCTCAGGCCCGAGAGATGCCCTTAGATATTGTCCAGCTCTGTCCTGGATCTCCAAACAAATGGCAGAATTCCAGCTTCCGTAATGGGTGATTTACTCAGCCTGGCTGCACCAGGGAGAAAGAGGTCAAATAACTCTTATTATTCCTCTTCTCAGCTTCCTTAGCAGCTAATTGGCTTTAGCACCAATGTCCTGATTAGGACCCAGAGGGCACGAATTTGGCAGATGTTGCAACCCAGAGACTCGGCAGGAAGCGGAGTTTGTGTTGCTGTGCGTAAATCCTCTCGCAAACCACAACGGCTGCACACAAACACACATACACATACACCACCCCAGCGGCCACGGGTTAGCTTTCCACGGCAGGTGCGATGGGCGAGAGGGCACACCCAGGCGCCCAAATTGTAATAATAGCCACTTAAGCATGATAATGAGAGCATCTCAGCCGTGGCCGATATATTTTATCCCTCCGAGACACTAATTTTTTGGCAAGTTCGGGAGTTTTTTCAAAGGGACCTCGTAAAAAAATTGCGTCCGTTAACTCCGGGATCATAACTCTTGTCTTGTCAGGACACGGGAGTGTTTTATGTGCCGTGGAAATTAAACCGGGAGTGAAACAGGCCCGCCCGAGCGAGCCTGGGCTGGGAAATAGATGGATTAATAAAATGCCACCGGGGACTGACAGCCAAGGTAGGCAGGCAGGCAGGCAGGCAGGCTGAGGAGGGGGGGGCAAAAAAGGGGGTTGGGGGTTGGGGTTGAATTGCAATCAATTTGGGGAACTGGGGGAGGAAGGGAAGGGAAATTATTTTGCCGGAGAAAGATATGGAGAGAGACCCATCCCAGCCAGCTAAAGATAATGCAGGTAATGAAACTGCAACCGCCGATACTTCATTCTTCTCTTAAAAGATTCAGGCTGCTTCCATGCCTGTGATATCTAAATATTTCCATAATTGCTTTTCTTTTTCTTTCTTTCTTTCTTTCTTTCTTTCTTTCTTTCTTTCTTTCTTTCTTCCTTTCTTTCTTTCTCGCCTGCCTGCATGCTTGCTTGCTTTTTCACTTTCCTTTCCTCCCTCCTTCTCTTTCTTCCTTTCCTTTCCTCTTTCTTTCTCTCTCTCTCTATCTTTCTCAGTTCTCTCTCTTTCTGTCTTTCTGTTTCTTTCTCTTTCTTTCCCTTCTTTCTCTTTTTTCTTTCTTGCTTTTTCTTCATTTTCTTTCCTCCTTCTCTTTCCTTTCCTTTCTCTCTTTCTTCCTCTTTCTTTCTCTCTCTCTGTTTTTCTCAGTTCTCTCTCTGTCTGTCTTTCTCTCTTTCTTTCTCTTTCTCTTTCTTTCCCTTCTCTTTCTCTTTTTTCTTGCTTGCTTTTTCTTCTTTTTTTTCCTCCTTCTCTTTCCTTTCCTTTCTCTCTTTCTTCCTCTTTCTTTCTCTCTTTCTCTTTCTTTCCCTTCTCTTTCTTTCGCTTTCTTTTTTCTTGCTTGCTTTTTCTTCTTTTTCTTTCCTCCTCTTTCCTTTCCTTTCTTTCTTCCTCTTTCTCCCTTTCTCTTTCTTTCCCTTCTCTTTCTCTCTTTCTTTTTTCTTGCTTGCTTTTTCTTCTTTTTCTTTCCTCCTTCTCTTTCCTTTCCTTTCTCTTTCTTCCTCTTTCTTCCTCTCCTTCTTTCTCTTTCTCTTTCTTATACTTTTTTCTCTCTTTCTCTTTCTCTTTCTTTCTTTCATCTCCTTCCTTCCTTTCTTATGCTTGGCCTCCAAACTGCCTTCCATACCCCGTCCTAACTGCCTATGTTTTTTCAAAAGTCGTATTGGGCGTTTGCTCTTTCAGCACGTAGAAAATCTCTTTTGCTGGGCCTTCACTTCTTTGAGGATTGTGGGATGTATTTGATCGTGAATTTAAACTGTGTTTTTCCCTTGACTCTTCAGCGGAGTAGAGGGACGAAGGTATCAATCAAAAGCATAAAGATATATTTATCCACAGCATTTTGCCTCAGGCCCTGAATAAATGCAGGAGGACTTCAGAGTAACCCCAGCAAACCTGAGTGTTCTTTGAGAAAGTTGTTTGAAGGTGGTGGCCAGTGTTTCTCAAGCATGGCGACTTTAAACTGCGTGGACTTCAACTCCCAGAATTCCCCTCTCAGCATATGTGGACTTCAACTCCCAGAATCCCCCAGCCGGCATGTGTAGATTTCAGGTCCCAGAATTCCCCAGTCAGAATGTGTGGCCTTCAACCCCCAGAATCTCCCAGGCAACATATGTAGACTTCAACTCCCAGAATTCCACAGCCAGCATGCGTGGCCATCAACTCCCAGAATTCCCCTGTCAGAATGTGTAGATTTCAGCTCCCAGAATTCCCCAGCCAGAATGTGTGGAACTCCCACAGTTCCCCAGCCACACATGGGAATTTCAACTCCCACAATTCTCCATCTTCTGTATCTGGACTTCAACTCCCAGAATTCCCCATAGAATAGAATAAAATAGAATATTTTATTTATTTATCATATTTCTATGCCGCCCACTCTCCGAGGACTCTGGGCAGCTTACAACAATCGACAGTATACTAAATAACATATTGTCCCCAACAATCTGAGTCCTCATTTTACCCACCTCGGAAGGATGGAAGGCTGAGTCAACCTTGAGCCGGTGAGATTTGATCCGCTGATCTGCTGAACTAGCAGTCAGCTGAAGTAGCTGCAGTACTGCACTCTAACCACTGCGCCACCTCGGCTATAGAATAGAATAGAATAGAATAGAATAGAATAGAATAGAATAGAATAGAATAGAATAGAATAGAATAGAATAGAATAGAATTCAATTCTTTATTGGCCAAGTGTGATTGGACACACAAGGAATTTGTCTTTGGTGCATACGCTCTCAGTGTACATGAAAGAAAAGATACATTTATCAAGAATCATAAGGTACAATACTTAATGATAGTCATAGGGTACAAATTAGCAATCAAATCATATTAGGAAACAATATCAATATAAATTGTAAGGATACCAGCAACAAGGTTACAGTCATAAGTGGGAGGAGATGGGTGGTGGGAACGATGAGAAGATTAATAGTAGTGCAGACTTAGTGAATAGTTTGACAGTGTTGAGGGAATTATTTGTTTAGCAGAGTGACGGCATTCGGGGAAAAATTGTCCTTGTGTCTAGTTGTTTTGGTGTGCAGTGGCCTATAGCGTTGTTTTGAGGGTAGGAGTTGAAACAGTTTATGTCCAGGATGCGAGGGGTCTGTAGATATTTTCACAGCCCTCTTTTTGACTCGTGCAGGATACAGGTCCTCCATGGAAGGCAGGTTGGTAGCCATTGTTTTTTCTGCAGTCCTAATGATCCTCTGAAATGCTACAGCTATTGCTATCACCTATCCTTGCCCCTTTCTTCTTCTTTTCGCATCCCACTTTCTTCGCAGCTGCCGAGTCTATTTTCCTTCTCTCCCCCAGAAACTGCAATTTTTTCCTCCAAACGGGGCTTTTTTTTTTTTTTTTTAAAGACACCTAATCATCCCACTTGTCCTGTCCGGGACCTTTGCCACATCTGTAATAGCTTTTCTTTCTTTCTTTCCTTTTTTTTTTTCCTTCTTCTCCTCCAAACTCCCTTGCAGAAAGCAGGATGGCCCTTTCCTCTCCGACGTTGACCTCCAACTATCTGGCCTCATTTTGTCTTCCCCAGAACGCCTCTTGTTTTTCATTCCGGGCCCCATTCCTCTTCCAATTGCTTCCCTTGTCAAAGGCAATTCATCGCACAAACCCCCGGCTGGCCTCTTGCGATGCCTCTGCATCTTTCTCGGAGGCGACAAACGGCGGCGGCAAGCGTTGTTTCACGCGGGGAAGGCCGCTTCTCCCCGCCCTGCCTTGTCGCCCAACGTTTAAGTGATGGATGAGTCTCGAGCGGGAGGCACCGAGACGATAGAGACACGTTTGCCAAGCATCAGCGTTCACACACACACACACACACTGGCCTCCAGAGGCCATCCACGCTTGCGAGAGATGTCATTTACACAATCAATTATCTCCGCCGGGGCCTTTGGCAATCGGTGGAGCGTATTATTTACTTAACTCCCGAAGAAAGCAAAGAGAGGAAGGTTGGGGCACCTGAATCCCACCTGACGTATCAGGAGTGAGCCCCAACTTTCTCTTGCAAAGCGAGAACTTGGCTAAAATGCCCCGTTGGACGACTTTCCTTACCACGTTTCTTAAACGAATCCCTGCCCTTGTTCAGTTAGTAACAGGGTTGTTATGTGCTCTGATTTGGATATAGCAGGGCTCTCGGTCTCCCGATGTTGGCGGCTTGAAGGTGAGTGGACTTCCACTTCCAGAATTCCCCAGCCAGCGTGTCTGCAGCTTGGCTTGCTTTCCTGATCTCTCCCAATCTCCCTCCCTCCCTCCCTCCGTCCCTCCCTCCCATTCCTCCCTCCTTCCTTCCTTCCTTCTTTCCTTCCTTCCTCCCTCCCGCCCTCCCTTCTTTCCTACCTACTTACCTATCTAACTACCTACCTTCCATTCAACCATCCATTGTATTCCTTCCTTCCTTCCTTTTCCTTCCTTTTCCTTCCTTTCTTCCTCCCTCTTCTTCCTTCCTTCCTTCCTCCATCTACTTCCTTCCTTCTTTCCTCCCTTCTTTCCTCTCTCCCTACCCTATCCATTCAACCATCCATTGCCTCCCTTCCTTCCTTTCCTTTCCTTCCTTCCTTCCTTCTTCTTCCTGTCTTCCTCCCTCTTCTTCCTTCCTTCCTTCTTCCTTCCTTCTTCCTCTCTTCCTCCCTCTTCTTCCTTCCTTCCTTCCTCCTTCCTTCTTCTTCCTCTCTTCCTCCCTCTTCTTCCTTCCTTCTGCCCTTCTTTCCTACCTACCTACCCTATCCATTCAACCATCCATTGCCTTCCTTCCTTCCTTCCTTCCTTCCTTCCTTCCTTCCTTCCTTCCTATATACCTACCCTATCCTTCCAACCATCGTCTTCCTTCCTTCTTTCCTGCCTACCTACCCTATCCATTCAACCATCCATTGCCTCCCTTCCTCCCTCCCTCCCTCCCTTCCTTCTTCTTCCTCTCTTCCTCCCTCTTCTTCCTTCCTTCCTTCTGCCCTTCTTTCCTGCCTACCTACCCTATCCATTCAACCATCCATTGCCTCCCTTCCTCCCTCCCTCCCTTCCTTCCTTCTTCTTCCTCTCTTCCATCCTCTCCTTCCTTCCTTCTGCCCTTCTTTCCTGCCTACCTACCCTATCCATTCAACCATCCATTGCCTCCCTCCCTTCCTTCCTTCTACCACAATTGAGCCCAAAATTACCGTTGCTAAGTGAGACAGTTGTTATGTGAGTTTGCCCATTTTACTGCCTTTCTCGCCACAGTCATCAAACGAATCACTGCATCTCTTCATTGAGTAAGACATTTGTTCAGTGAACTGTTGTAAGTAGAGGACTATCTGTATTTCAACCCAGGCCTTTGCAATCGGTGGACTGTATTATTGACTTAACTCCGAAGAAAGCAAAGGTGGGATTTGAATAGAGACGGAACTCACCTCACATTCACAAATTTCCTGTTGGTAAGCCAGATAATGGTTAAGTGAGTTTTGCCCCGTTTTACGACCATTCTTGCCACAGTTGTTAAGTGAATCACTGCGGTTCTTACGTTCATAACATGGTTGTTAAGTGAAATCTGGCTTCCCCTCTTGATTTTGCTCATCTGAAGGTCCCAAGAGGAGATCATGTCACTCCGGGACACTGCGACTGTCATAAATACGAGTCAGTTGCCAAGTGTCTGAATTTTGGTCACGTGACTCTGGGGATGCTGCAAAAGGTCGTAAGTGTGAAAACCGGTCTTAAGTCAATTTTTTCAGTGCTGTTGTCACTTCGAACGGTCACTAAATGAACTGTTGATAAGTCGAGGACTACCTGTATGGGCAGGAGCCACGGAGGCGTCGGGGAGAGGGAAGAGGTGGGTTCGTGATGCTCTACATACGGGTTGGCCTGATCCGAGGAAAAATGATCAGATCTGTTCGCGAAAAGGTGGTGTAAAAATCTTCCCCGCCGGGCGTGAAAACGAGCGTCATCGGAAGTGACTAAACGCTCAGCCCTCCGGGGTCTGTGCGTTGTCCTTTCCTGCCAAACGGGTCTATTTTTGACACCGAGATCATATTTTCAGAACTTGCAGAAAAATCTCAGGCCGGGACTCAAGAAGGGACTTGGTGTGAAAAAAAAACGGTTTCCCAGCATCCAATATTCAGGTTTAAAGAGCTTGAGGAAAATATAGGACATTAAGGCCACACTTGGGAGTGTTGCATCCTGTTGTGGTCGCCACGACGTAAAAAAAAGTTGTTGAGACTCTGGAAAAGAGTGCAAAGAAGAGCAATCAAGAGGATTAGGGGACTGGAGCAGGGGTGGGATTCAAATAATTCAACAACCGGTTCTCTGCCCTAATGATTTCTTCCAACAACCAGTTCACCAAACTGCTCAGACAGTTAACAACCGGTTCTCCCAAAGTGGTGCGAACCGGCTGAATCCACCACTGGACTGGAGGCTAAAACGTACGAAGAACGCAGGGGTAGGTTCTGTGGGCGTGGCTTATTTTGTGGGTGTGGCTTGGAGGTCATGTGACTAGGTGGGCGTGGCTAGCTGGTCAGAGTCATTTCTGGAAGGTCCTCGCACTTACGACCAGTCCTCGCACTTACGACCCGACTCATTTGTTTGCTTTTAACACTGATCAGCTGTAGGGCGGCCCTTTGAAGCCCCGCGGCAAGAGTTTAAACAGTTTTTCTCCCTCTAGTCATCAGCTGGGACTCAGGAGGCAGCAAGAGATTGGGGGTGGGACCAAATAAAAGGTAAGAAAAACATCGGGGGGTGGGGGGGAGAACCGGTTCGGTGATGTCATATCGTCACCGCTACCGGCTCGGCCGAACCGGACCGAACCAGAAGGAACCCACCACTGAAAGAACGGTTGCAGGAATTGGGTAGGTCTGGTTTAATGAAAAGAAGGACTAGGGGAGACACGATAGCAGTCTTCCAGTATTTGAGGGGCTGCGTCTGCCCCAAAGAAAAGGGGGTCAACCCAGTAGTGAGTTTCACTTACCTCTGCTACCCATTCGGAACTGCTCGCTTTGCTCGCTCGTGGCACTTCTGCGCAACCGGGGCGAACCGGTAAAAACTCACCACTGGGTCAACCTAAACATATGAACACGTGAATGTTTTTTAAATGTTATCTAATTTTAGGTTCTATTTAATTGGGTTAAAAACTATGTTATAATAATAATTTTAATTAGCAATTTTATGATGTTTGTGTATCTATATTTTTCTTGACTGTACACCGCCTTGAGTCCTACGGGAGAAAGGCGGTATAGAAATATAATTAATTAATTAATTAATTAATAAACCTATTCTCCAAAGCACCCGAAGGCAGGACAAGAAGCAACGGGTGGAAACTAATCAAGGAGAGAAGCAACCTGGAACTAAGGAGGGATCTAGGATGGTGGGAATCCTGGAATTCAACCTCAAATTAAGGAGAAACTTATTAATAGCGAGAATAATTAACCAGTGGAACTGCTTGCCACCAGAAGTTATGGGTGCTCCATCATTGGAAGCTTTCAAGAAAAGATTGGACAATCACTTGTCTGAAATGGTAGAGGGTTTCCAGCTTGAAGGATTGGACTAGCAAACTCTGTTATTCTGTTAGCCTGACATGGGCTAGCAAGATTGAAAGTTCTTATCCATATCGGTAGTCTTCGACTTGCGACCACAATGGAGGCCAACATTTCCGTCGCTAAGTGAGTTTTGCCCCATTTTACGACCTTTCTTGCCCCAGTTGTTAAGTGGATCCCTCCAGTTGTTAAGTTAGGAACACCGTCCTTAAGTGAATCCGGCTTCCCCCTTGACTTGGCTCGTCACTGCAGCCAGTGACATAAATGTGAGCCAGTTGCCAAGCATGGGGGAAGAAGGAGGGAGAATTTTGATCACGTGATTGTGGGGTTGCTGCAACGGTCGTTAAGTGTGAAAAACGATCATCCCTGCCCTTTTTACACTGCCGCTGTAACTTTGAACGGTCACTAAGTGAGCTTAAATGAATTAAATTAAATAAGGTCGAGTGACTTACCACACTGCCCAAAAGGATAAATAGGGAGGAAAATTGCGAGGCGATTTTTCAAATTGCTTTGAAAAAGAAAAAATAGTAAGTAACAACGGTGCCACGGTCGTAAGTGTGAAAAAGCCACTTTTGTCAATGCCATTTGAGCGGTCAATAAATGAATGGTCGTAAATTGAGGACCGCCTGGATGGCATCCGTCTCAAGATGGGAACTTTGTGGGAAAACGAACAATTTCTAGCGTGGCGAACGTCAATCTCGCTTTTCGGTCCCCGCTTCGAAATTTCCTCGTTTCACGAAACTCTGGCTGACTGAAAATTAAACTTGATTGTACGTCGCTAAAAGAAAACTGCGCGTTTTATTCTCCTCTATTCTCGCCTCCCTTTTCATCTATTATCCAGCCTGTGTCGAATTTTATATTCTAATTTTTCAGAAGAGAGGGGAAAAAATAATGCCCTCTTGGACTCCATAACATTCTCTGCACACTGATAGCTCTCTGGATCTTCTCCGCTGAATAAATATTTTGGCAGCTTCTTCCATTTTTTTTTTTAAAACAGCGAGATGTAAATCCGTCCTGGATTTACAACTACACTCCTTTAGTGACCGTACGGAGTTACAAGGGCACTGAAAAAGCGGTTTGGGATTGTGCTTCACACTTACGACCGTTGCAGCCTACGCCATGGTCAGGTGATCGAAATTCAGATGCTTGGCAATTGGCTCGTACTTATGACGGTTGCAGTGCCGTGGGCTCACCTGATCCCATTTTGCGACCTTCTGAGCAGCAAAGTCAACGGGGGAGCCAGATTCACTTAACAACCAGGTGACTAAGTTAACGGGCCTGGTGGCTCAGCAGACTGATAGCATTGTGATTAACATCTGCTGCTTGCAATTACTGCAGGTTCGAATCTCGCCAGGCTCAAGGTTGACTCAGCCTTCCATCCTTTCCAAGGTGGGTAAAATGAGGACCCAGATTGTGGGGGCAATAAGCTGACTTTGTATAAATATACAAAAAGGATGAAGGCTATTGCTTAGCACATTGTAAGCCGCCCTGAGTCTCCGGAGAAGGGCGGCATATAAATCAAATTTAAAAACAAAAAACAAAAAAACAGAGTGCAGTGATTCACTGAACGACTGTGGAGAGAAAAGCAGTAAAATGTGGCAACACTGGTATTAAGTCTCACTTAGCAATGGTAATTTTGGGCTCAATTGTGGAAGGAAGGGGGGAAGGGAGGAATACAATGGATGGATGGATGGATAGGGAAGGAGGGAGAGAGGAAGGAAGGAAGGAAGGAAGGAAGGAAGGAAGGAAGGAAGGAAGGAAGGAAGGAAGGAAGGAAGGAAGGAATACAATGGATGGTTAGATGGATAGGGAAGGAAGGAGGGAAGGAAGAGAATGGATGGTTGGATGGATAGGGTAGATAGGGAGGGAGAAATACAATGGATGGATGGATAGGGAAGGAAGGAGGGAGGGAAGGAAGGAAGGAAGGAATGCAATGAATAAAATGGATGGATGGATGGATGGATAGGGAAGCAAACAGGGAGGGAAGGAAGGAATACAATTAATACAATGGATGGATGGATGGATGGGGAAGAAAGGAAGGGAAGGAAGGAAGGAAGGAGGGAAGAGAATGGATGGTTGGATGGATGGATGGATAGAGTAGGTAGGAGGGAGGGAGGGAAGGAAGGAAGGAATACAATGGATGGTTGGATGGATAGGGAGGAAAGGAAGGAGGGAGGGAGGGAAGAGAATGGATGGATGGATGGATGGATGGATGGATAGAGTAGGTAGGAGGGAGGGAGGAAGGAGGGAAGGAAGGAAGGAGGGAAGGAGGGAAGAGAATGGATGGTTGGATGGATGGATAGAGTAGGTAGGAGGGAGGGAGGGAGGGAGGGAGGGAGGGAAGGAAGGAAGGAAGGAAGGAAGGTTGAGAAACACTGTTCTATCCAGATCAGAGCAATTGCTAGGTGGGAAAAAATCTTGTTATTTATGTAATAAACATCAGCAAAGATCAAAAGAAGAGAGATTAAAGAGCATGCAAAATAAAGGAGAGGTTATATATCTCCCTGCACCTATGTATCTATTTAACATCTATCAAAACAACACAAAACCTTCCCGGGCTGCTGGAACCAAACCTGTGAGAAATTAGCACATTGAGCCCCTAACAGAGTGTGTCAAATAGCCGCACAGAGATGGAAAGTAGGACACCAGGTGATCCTTCTCCTACTCTGCACCGTGAAGGAAATAATCGGGAGGGCAGGGACCCCGTATCCAAGATCCAGAAGTGAGATTCTCTAGACTGGAGCACCAAAAAAAGAAAAGCTTCATAAAAAAAAGATGTTAGCCTTTCTCTCTCTCTCTCTGGCCCTTGGGTATTCGGTTACTTTCTTTTAAATGATATGTAGTATTTTTTTTATTATTTTTTTTTTGTATAACAGTAAAAACCGGTTGATTTACAGTGGCACTAGCAGTTCTCCCTGGGTTTCTTCTGTCTGTGGCAACCATCTGAAGCAATCTGCATTTATTTGAACAATTATAGATTTTTCCCCCCACTGCTCGGGAAGAGAGATATATCATGTATGCGCATTTTACTGCCTCGGAAAACAAGGGATGGTTAAATAGCTTATTGTTCAAAACAGCTCCGACCCAGGTTGAGTAAGAGAGCCAGCAGAGAGGGGAGGAGAGATAAAAGAGGAAAAGGGGAGGGAGAAGAGGAGAGGAGAGGTTAGGAGAGGGGAAGAGAGGAGAGGAAGGGAGGAAGGAGAGAATGACGGAGGAATGGAAAAGAAGGGAAGGAGAGAGGGGAAGGGGAAGGGGAGGAGGGGAGGAGGGAGAGAGGAAGGAAGGAAAGAATGAGGGAGGAATGGAAGGGAAGAGGGAGGGAGAGGGGAAGGGGAGGGGGGAGGGAGGGAGGAAGGAGAGAATGAGGGAGGAATGGAAGGGAAGGGAAGGAGAGAGGGGGGAAGGAGAGGGAGGGAGGAGAGAATGAGGGAGGAAGGGAAGGGAAGAGAAGGGAAGGGAAGAGGGAGGGAGAGAGAGGGGAAGGGGAGGAGGGAGTGAGGAAGGAGAGAATGAGGGAGGGAGGGAAGGGAAGGGAAGAGAAGGGAAGGGAAGGGAAGAGGGAGGGAGAGAGAGGGGAAGGGGAGGAGGAAGGGAGGAAGGAAAGAATGAGGGAGGAAGGGAAGGGGAGGGAAGGAGAGAGGGGAAGGGGAGGAGGGAGGGAGGGAGGAAGGAAGGAAAGAATGAGGGAGGAAGGGAAGGGAAGAGAAGGGAAGGGAAGAGGGAGGGAGAGAGAGGGGAAGGGGAGGAGGGAGTGAGGAAGGAGAGAATGAGGGAGGAATGGAAGGGAAGGGAAGAGGGAGGGAGAGAGAGGGGAAGGGGAGGAGGGAGTGAGGAAGGAGAGAATGAGGGAGGGAGGGAAGGGAAGGGAAGAGAAGGGAAGGGAAGGGAAGAGGGAGGGAGAGAGAGGGGAAGGGGAGGAGGAAGGGAGGAAGGAAAGAATGAGGGAGGAAGGGAAGGGGAGGGAAGGAGAGAGGGGAAGGGGAGGAGGGAGGGAGGGAGGAAGGAAGGAAAGAATGAGGGAGGAATGGAAGGGAAGAGGGAAGGAGAGGGGAAGGGGAGGGGGAGAAGGAGGGAGGAAGGAGAGAATGAGGGAGGAATGGAAGAGAAGGGAAAGGAAGGAGAGAGGGGGGAAGGGGAAGGGGAGGGAGGTGGGAGGGAGGAAGGAAGGAAGGAAGGAAGGAAAGAATGTGGAAGGGAAGGGAAGAGAAGGGAAAGGAAGAGGGAGGGAGAGAGAGGGGAAGGGGAGGAGGGAGGGAGGGAGGAAGGAAAGAATGAGGGAGGAATGGAAGAGAAGGGAAGGGGGGAGAGGGAAGGGGAGGAGGGAGGAAGGAAAGAAGGAAAGCAGGAAGGAAGAAAGGAAGGATGATAAATTCTTTTAGAAAGCTTTTTTTCAAAATTGATCACTTCGGACCCTCCCCAAAATCTCCCCCCTCTCTCAACTCCTTCAGCTGCCTATCAAGACTGGTGTCAATCTTGGAGGACAGAAATACCTTCATGCACAGTATGAAGTCAAGGAATGGATTAATTCAGGAACCAAGGGAAGATCCTGGCTAAAACCTGAGCCATGAACTCATGGGAGGGCTCAAGACGCAAAATCTTCTAAGGGTGTGGACTTCAAATCCCAGAATCCCACCGAATTCTGGGAGTTGAAGTCCACCCATCTTAAAGCTTGCTGGCTGGGGGATTCTGGGAGTTGAAATCCATTCATCTTAAAGCTTGGTGGCTGGAGGATTCTGGGAGTTGAAGTCCACCCATCTTAAAACTTGCTGGCTGGGGGATTCTGGGAGTTGAAGTCCACCCATCTTAAAGCTTGGTGGCTGGAGGATTCTGGGAGTTGAAGTCCACCCATCTTAAAACTTGCTGGCTGGGGGATTCTGGGAGTTGAAATCCATTCATCTTAAAGCTTGGTGGCTGGGGGATTCTGGGAGTTGAAGTCCACCCATCTTAAACTCTGCTGCCTGAGGGATTCTGGGAGT
Organism: Pantherophis guttatus; assembly: GCF_059756535.1. Taxonomy (NCBI): domain Eukaryota; kingdom Metazoa; phylum Chordata; class Lepidosauria; order Squamata; family Colubridae; genus Pantherophis; species Pantherophis guttatus. The sequence continues at coordinate 3,131,543 of NC_142070.1, forward strand.
TGAAGTCCATCCATCTTAAACTTTGCTGGCTGGGGGATTCTGGGAGTTGAAGTCCATCCATCTTAAAGCTTGCTGGCTGGAGGATTCTGGGAGTTGCAATCCTCCCATCTTAAAGCTTGGTGGCTGGGGGATTCTGGGAGTTGCAATCCTCCCATCTTAAAGCTTGGTGGCTGGGGGATTCTGGGAGTTGAAGTCCACTAATCTTAAACTTTGCTGGCTGGGGGATTCTGGGAGTTGAAGTCCACCCATCTTAAAGCTTGGTGGCTGGAGGATTCTGGGAGTTGAAGTCCACCCATCTTAAAACTTGCTGGCTGGGGGATTCTGGGAGTTGAAATCCATTCATCTTAAAGCTTGGTGGCTGGAGGATTCTGGGAGTTGAAGTCCACCCATCTTAAAACTTGCTGGCTGGGGGATTCTGGGAGTTGAAATCCATTCATCTTAAAGCTTGGTGGCTGGAGGATTCTGGGAGTTGAAGTCCACCCATCTTAAAACTTGCTGGCTGGGGGATTCTGGGAGTTGAAATCCATTCATCTTAAAGCTTGGTGGCTGGAGGATTCTGGGAGTTGAAGTCCACCCATCTTAAACTCTGCTGCCTGAGGGATTCTGGGAGTTGAAGTCCACCCATCTTAAAGCTTGCTGGCTGGGGGATTCTGGGAGTTGCAATCCTCCCATCTTAAAGCTTGCTGGCTGGGGGATTCTGGGAGTTGAAGTCCACCCATCTTAAAGCTTGGTGGCTGGGGGATTCTGGGATTTGAAGTCTTCCATCTCCCAGCTGCCAGCTTTGAAACACACTGGCCTACCTGGAGAACGTCTCAAAAGCGTTTGAAATCCGCCCAAAGTAGACAAGAGCCTGGGGGGTGGGCTTTCCTGTGTCCCCTTCATGCTTTCTGCATTTCAGCTGCCCTTGCGATCTGCTTTTAATTGGGCTTCACTTCTCGAAGAGGCCCCAGGCGGTTCTCTCGGAGCCCTGGAGCAAAGGGTCAGGTTTTATTAATTCATGTAGTAAGTAATATGCAGAATAAAAGCAATGGCATTATGTTCTTCCCTAGGCATGAACGTCATGGAAAGCTCTCCGTACGAGCCTTTTGTCAGAGGGTTTGACTATGTCCGACTGGCATCCATCACGGCAGGTAAGGTGTGAAAATCATATTGAGCCATATTGTTGCAATCTGGCGGAATTAAGAAACCCCTTTTAATTTATGTATTGTTAGGTATTCTTTATCTTATCTTACTTTTGTAAGTAACTCAAGGTGGCAAACATAACCTCCTCCTTTTCTTCCCATAACAACAACCCTGTGAGGTGGATTGGGCTAACAGATGGGGGTGGGAGTGGCCCAAAGTCACCCAATTGGCTTTCATGGCTAAGGCGGGACTAGAACTCACCGTCTCCTGGTGATTGGCACAAAGTCATCCAGCCAGCTTTCATGCCTAAAGCGGGACTAGAACTCACAATCTCCTGGTTATCGGCCCAAAGTCACCCAATGACTATTATACCTAAGGTAGAATTAGAACTCACCGTCTCCTGTTGATTGGCCCAAAGACACCCAGACAACTTTCATGCCTAAGGAGGGACTAGAACTCACCGTCTCCTGGTGATTGGCCCAAAGTCACCCAGCTGCCTTTCATGCCTAAGGCAGGACTAGAACTCACAATCTCCTGTTGATTGGCCTAAAGACACCCAGTCTTCTTTCATGCCTAAAATGGAACTAGAACTCACAGTCTCCTGGTGATTGGTCCAAAGTCACCCAGTCTCCTTTCATGCCTAAAATGGAACTAGAACTCACAGTCTCCTGGTGATTGGTCCAAAGTCACCCAGTCTTCTTTCATGCCTAAGGTGGAACTAGAACTCACCGTCTCCTGGTGATTGGCCCAAAGTCACCCAGTCTTCTTTCATGCCTAAGGTGGAACTAAAACTCACCGTCTCCTGGTGATTGGCCCAAAGTCACCCAGTCTTCTTTCATGCCTAAGGTGGAACTAAAACTCACCGTCTCCTGGTGATTGGCCCAAAGTCACCCAGTCTTCTTTCATGCCTAAGGTGGAACTAGAACTCACTGTCTCCTGGTGATTGGCTCAAAGTCACCCAGTCTTCTTTCATGCCTAAGGTGGAACTAAAACTCACCGTCTCCTGGTGATTGGCCCAAAGTCACCCAGTCTTCTTTCATGCCTAAGGTGGAACTAAAACTCACCGTCTCCTGGTGATTGGCCCAAAGTCACCCAGTCTTCTTTCATGCCTAAGGTGGAACTAGAACTCACTGTCTCCTGGTGATTGGCTCAAAGTCACCCAGTCTTCTTTCATGCCTAAGGTGGAACTAAAACTCACCGTCTCCTGGTGATTGGCCCAAAGTCACCCAGTCTTCTTTCATGCCTAAGGTGGAACTAAAACTCACCGTCTCCTGGTGATTGGCCCAAAGTCACCCAGTCTTCTTTCATGCCTAAGGTGGAACTAGAACTCACTGTCTCCTGGTGATTGGCTCAAAGTCACCCAGTCTTCTTTCATGCCTAAAGTGGGACTAGAACTCACCGTCTCCTGGTGATTGGCTCAAAGTCACCCAGTCTTCTTTCATGCCTAAGGTGGAACTAGAACTCACCGTCTCCTGGTGATTGGCCCAAAGTCACCCAGTCTTCTTTCATGCCTAAGGTGGAACTAAAACTCACCGTCTCCTGGTGATTGGCCCAAAGTCACCCAGTCTTCTTTCATGCCTAAGGTGGAACTAGAACTCACTGTCTCCTGGTGATTGGCTCAAAGTCACCCAGTCTTCTTTCATGCCTAAAGTGGGACTAGAACTCACCGTCTCCTGGTGATTGGCCCAAAGTCACCCAGCCTTCTTTCTTGCCTAAGGAGGGACTAGAACTCACAGACTCCTGGTGATTTTGCCCAAAATCACTCAGTCTTCTTTCGTGCCTAAGGTGGAACTAGAACTCACCGTCCCCTGGTGATTGGCCCAAAGTCACCCAGTGACTTTCTTTCACATTTAAGGCAAGATTCTAGAACTCACCCCCTCCTGCTTTCTACCCTGCTGCCTTAACCACTAGGCCAGACTGTCTCTTTTCTAGTCCCTCTGTACAAAAGAGGCATTCGGCACATGCTCAGGGCAGCCAAACTCTTTTCCGTTTCCTGAGATCTTTGCTAAGCTGGTTATCCGGGGAACATTGTTAGCCCCGGGGAGCGTTTTCCCAAAGGCCGGCTCGGTCTCCCTTGCGCCTGGCCGACAGAGACGGACAGCTCCAGCCGCTTCTACGAGAACACATCATATGTTCTGCAAGGGCCCTAATTAGGAGTGCCATTATGCTCGGTAATTGGCCGATCAATCCTGGTTTCCCGCTTTCCACTTGCCGAGTGGGGTTCAAGGTTACCGAGGCCCGGGGAAATGGATTCACCACATGCTCCATTAGACAATCCCATCAGAGGGAGGTCGCCCAGCCGAGGCGGCCTGAACTCCGCCAGAGAGACTCGAGCAGAAAGTATCACTTGGCGGTCTGTAGCGGTTGTTTCTCAACTACGGCAAATTTAAAATGAGGGGGGGGGGACTTCAACTCCCAGAATTCCCCAGCCAGCAAAGGAATTCTGGGAGTTGAAGTCCACCCATCATAAAGCTTGGAGGTTGGGGGATTCTGGGAGTTGAAGTCCTCCCATCTTAAAGCATGACGGATGAGGGATTCTGGGATTTGAAGTCCACGCATCTTAAAGCTTGCTGGCTGGGGGATTCTGGGAGTTGAAGTCCTCCCATCGTAAAGCATGACGGATGAGGGATTCTGGGATTTGAAGTCCATGCATTTTACAGCATGATGGATGAGGGATTCTGGGATTTGAAGTCCATGCATCTTAAAGCATGACAAATGAGGGACTCTGGGATTTGAAGTCCACGCATCTTAAAGCTTGCTGGCTAGGGGATTCTGGGAGTTGAAGTCCACGCATCTTAAAGCTTGCTGGCTGGAGGATTCTGGGAGTTGAAGTCCTCCCATCTTAAAGCATGACGGATGAGGGATTCTGGGAATTGAAGTCCACTAATCTTAAAGCTTGGAGGCTGGGGAATTCTGGGAGTTGCAATCCTCCCATCTTAAAGCTTGCTGACTGGGGAATTCTGGGAGTTGAAAAACAGTCATAAGTCACTTTTTCAGTACTGTTGTAAATTCAAATGGTCAACCAATGAATGGTTGTAAGTCGAGGACTATCTACCGTGTTTCCCCGAAAATAAGACCCTGTCTTATATTTTTTTTGAACCCCGAAATAAGCACTTGGCCTTATTTTCAGAGAGGTCTTATTATTTTGGGGTGCATGGAGGAAACCAGAACAAATGGCGGGGAACAGCTGTGCATGTGTTTAAATATTTTCGGGGAGGGCTTATTTTCAGCTGGGGCTTATTTTAGGGCATGCGCTCAAAAGCCCGACTGGGCTTATTATCAGGGGAGGTCTTATTTTCAGGGAAACAGGGTATATATATATATCACTGAAATGGCTCCGTTCACTTCCATGGAGACAGTTCGGAGTTTCTGGCCCTCTTTAGGCCCGAGAAGAAGAAGAAAAATGAAACATGGACACAATCGCTCTCCTAAAAGTTTTGAAAACTGAGGGTCTCCGGGGAGGCGGCCACAACAACGAAGAAGGGGTTTGTGGCTGCCCAAATTCACTTCTTGATATTTGTGACAGTCGCACATTCACCCCTGTGGAAACTTAAGTCTTGACTGGCTGTCACAGAACCGGAGATTTCCATGACAGGAAGTCAAATGCCGGCTGAGTGTCGGAGAAACGTCCCCTGAGAGAAAATGGCGGGGATCCTAAGAGAGGTTAAACCATAACCTCGTCTGGGGTTTTTTTTTCATTGCAATGTCTCTGGAGATTCTCCGTCGTCCAGATCCTGGGTGTCCCGAAGGTCCTTTTTTTTCAAGAGGCAACTGGACTTTCTGGTTCATTTCGAAGACGTTTCGCTTCTCATCCCAGAAGCTTCTTCAACTCTACAGAAGCTTCCCAGATGAGAAGGGAAACGTCTTTAAAGAAAAAAAAACCCAGAAAGTCCAGTTGCGTCTTGAAAAGAAAGAAAAAAAAAAAAAGCACCTTCGGGATTTTCACTGCAATGCCTACCCTGAGCAGGAGGGGGGTTGGTCTGGATGACCTCACGGGTCCCTTCCCTCGCAGAATGACATGCAATAGCCTCCATGGTGTCTTTCCGCTCTGCAGGCTCCGAGAACGAGGTCACGCAGGTGAACCGCTGCCTGGATGCCGCCAAAGCCTGTAACGTGGACGAGCTGTGCCAGCGACTCCGGACCGAGTACGTTTCCTCCTGTATCCGTCGGGGGCCCCGGGCGGACCCTTGCAACCGCTCCAAGTGCCACAAGGCGCTGCGGAAGTTCTTTGACCGGGTGCCGCCCGAGTACACGCATGAGCTCCTGTTCTGTCCCTGCCTTGACACGGCCTGCGCTGAGAGACGCCGGCAGACGATTGTGCCCACCTGCTCCTACGAAGCCAAGGAGAAGCCGAATTGTTTGACGCCGCTGGACGCCTGCCGGGGAAACTACGTTTGCAGGTACCAAAGCTTCCCTACCCTAGCTCAGCTCCAGCATGCATGATTTTCTGCCCTTCTGGGCCCTCCAGAAGTCAGGAAACGGGCTGTTCCCAGCCTCCAGAGGGCCTCCAGGGAGGTGGGGAAGGCAGTTTTCGCCCTCCCCAGGCGCCAAGAAAAGCCTCTGGAGCCTGGGGAGGGCAAAAAACAGGCCTTCCGGGCCACCGGAAGTCAGGAAACAGGTCATTTCCAGCCTCTGGAGGGCCTCTGGGGGGGTGGGGAAGCCGTTTTCACCCTCCCCAGGCTCCAAGAAAGCCTTGGGAGGACGAAAAACGGGCCTACCGGGCCCACTGTACCATCAGCGTGCGCCCAGGCGGCGAACTGGCGGTAACAAAATGTAAAACCCACCGCACCGCTGCATGTCTTTATCACATCCCTGTTTCGGCGAACGCCAAACGTGTCTTCTATCCCGATAAAAAACGAGGCTCTTTCGCCGCGAGGCTCCTTCTGCGGCACAGGGAGTCCTCGACTTACAGCCACGTTCATTACATTTAAGTCAAGCTACAGATAAAGGAGCCTTACACGGGAACAGAGGTTCATTCTGTAATCAGGGTTTACCTCTCTTCCAAACTGCGTTGGTTGCCGATTTATTTCCGGGTCCGATTTCCAGCCTTCAAAGCCCTACCTGGCTTGGAAGCAGGTAAGTTGAAGGCCCGTCTTTTCCCAATTACACGTCCCCAACCTACCAGGACAGGAAGGCCAGGGATGTTATCTCTCTTAAGGAGCTCCATCTAGTGCAGTGTTTCTCAACCTTGGAAGCTTGAAGATGGGTGGACTTCAACTCCCAGAATCCCCCAGCCAGCGGCACTCAGGCAAAACGGCCATCAACGGGCACATAGAGATGGACCACATTTACACACCCTTCAAAAGAGACAATCCAAAAGCTAAAAGATCACTGCACTTCCTGGCCAGAAATAAAATACCCACAAGAGCAGAGATTAACACAGTGTTTCTCAACCTTGGTAGCTTGAAGATGGGTGGACTTCAACTCCCAGAATCCCCCAGCCAGCGGCACTCAGACAAAACGGCCATCAACGGGCACATAGAGATGGACCACATTTACACACCATTCAAAAGAGACAATCCAAAAGCTAAAAGATCACTGCACTTCCTGGCCAGAAATAAAATACCCACAAGAGCAGAGATTAACACAGTGTTTCTCAACCTTGGAAGCTTGAAGATGGGTGGACTTCAACTCCCAGAATCCCCCTTGGCTTTAAGGCTTGTGGACTTCAACTCCCAGAATTCTCCAGCCTGCTATGCTATGCTATGCTGGCTGAAGAATTCTGGGAGTTGAAGTCCACAAGTCTTAAAGCCGCCAAGTTCGAGGACCTCTGCCTTAAAACCATTGTTTCTCAGCCTGGGAGATATTTTAAGCGTTGCTGACTGGGGAATTCTGGGAGTTGAAGTCCACATGACTTCCGGGAGCTGCCATCAGCCCAAATGGTCGACGCGGATTACAGCAAGGAGCACCTTGTGTCCCCCTTTTCCATCTCTCTTCTTCTCCCGGCCATGCTTCCCAGTGGCTCTAGTCTAGCAAGTTTTGCCTCCTTTTGATAAGTGTAAATAGAAATATAAATAATGTAAAATTCTGTTGTTCGCATCTCTCTCTGCCTCTGGGCTTTAGCATGCCTTTCATCCCTTTTTTCGCTTGTTAACTGTTTTGATCTTGGCTGATGTTTAATAAATAAATGAAGACTGGGGTTTTTTTTTTTTTTAATCCTTGCTGAGTTGAGTGGCAGGTGTGCATGCTCTGATAGAGAAAGAGAAGAGATTAGGAATGTCCTGGTTGCAAACTAAGGTGGAAATCACCCACTGCAGTTCTATATCTGTCTGTCTCTGTCTCTCCGTCATCTTTCTTTTTTCTTTCTTTCTTTCTTTTTCTTTCTGTCTGTCTGTCTAGCTATCTATCATCTATTTATATATCTATATATCTGTCTGTCTGCCTATATCTATCTACCTATCTCTGTCCATCTCTCTCCCTCTCTCTCTCCTATATCTATCGCTATCTATCTATCTATCTATCTATCTATCTATCTATCTATCTATCTATCTGTATATGTCTGTCTGTCTATCAATATCTATCTATCATCTATCAATATCCTATTTATATCTTCTATATCTATCATCTCCCTCCCTCCCTTTCTGTTTCTTTCTTTTTTCTTTCTTTCCTTCTCTTTCTGCCTGCCTGCCTGCCTCAGTTCATCTATCCATCCATCCATCCATCCATCCATCCATCTCTATCTATATCTATCTATCTATCTATCTATCTATCTATCTATCTATCTATCTATCTATCTATCTATCTATCTATCTATCTATCTATCTATCTCTTCCATATCTATCATCTCTGTCCCTCCCTCCCTCCATTTCTCTTTCTTTTCTTTCTTTATCTATCTATCTCTATCTCTCTATCAACTATCTTCTATTATCTATCTGTCATCTATCTTCTATCTACCCCTCTATCTATCCATCTGTCTCTCTATATGTCTGTCTCTATCTTCTATCTATTTAACTACCTATTTCTACCTATCTCTATCTATTTATCTCTTGCCTCTCTCACACCATATCTATCTATCTATCTATCTATCTATCTATATCTGTCTGTCTGTCTGTCTATATCTATCTATCTATCATCTATCAATATCCTTTTTATATCTTCTATATCTCCCTCCCTCCCTCCCTTTCTTTGTTTCTTTCTGTTTCTTTTTTCTTTCTTTCCTTCTCTTTCTGCCTGCCTGCCTGCCTGTCAGTTCATCCATCCATCCATCCATCCATCCATCTATCTCTTCCATAACTATCATCTCTGTCCCTCCCTCCCTTTCTTTCTCTGTCTTTTCTTTCTTTATCTATCTATCTATCTATCATCTATCTATCTATCATCTATCTTCTATTATCTATCATCTATCTACCCATCTCTATCCATCTGTCTCTCTATATCTGTCTGTCTCTATCCTCTATCTATTTAACTACCTATTTCTACCTATCTCTATCTATTTATCTCTTACCTCTCTCACACCATATCTATATCTATCTATCTATCTATCTATCTATCTATCTATCTATCTATCTATCTATCTACTGTATCTATCTTTCTTTCATCCATCTATCCTCCTCCATTCCTCCATTCAATCCTCTATCCATTCCTCTATCCATCCATCCATCCAGCTATCAATTTTTTCCTCTCTTGGGCTCCCACGTTTTCCATCCCTCCTTTTCGTATCCTGCCAACTAGGAACAGCAGCTCCTCCTCCGCCCCCCCACCCGCCCTTAACGGCACCCCATTTGCACCCCTTCCTCCTGTCTCCTAGGTCTCGTTATGCCGAGTTCCAAGTCAACTGCCAGCCTTCTGGGCTCCTCTCGGGAACCGGATGCCAGAAAGAGAACTACGCCGCCTGTCTGTTGGCCTACACCGGCATCATCGGTAGGGAATCTGAGGTTTATTTATTTTTTTTCAATGCTATCAAGAACGACGGGCAAGGGGAATTTTGCATTGATGTAGTTAATTTAATGCATCCAGTTGCTCATTGTACAATCCTGACTTCTGAAAATCATTGGTCTATTGGCATGTGTTGTGGCCTGTCAGCGGTCAGCGGATCTGGCAGCAGATTCGGACAGTGAGGAGGTTGGGGAGGAACATGGACCAGTCCTGGAGCCTGGGGAGGGCTCTGATGAGAGCTCTGCGTCGGAGGCAGAGAGGGGGCCAGGACCGTCTGACAGTTATCAGCTGCTTTCGGAGTCGGATATCAGTGAGGCAGAGGAACAGCTGGGGCCTGTTCCCAGTGTGCGCATTCGCAGAGTGGCTAGACAAAGGGAACAGCTAAAGAACAAGGGTCGACTTGGGAGTAAGGCCACAGGTGGACAATGAATGGCCTCTCCCAGAGGGAATAAAAGAGGAGCAACAGGGGAGTGGAGTTTGCAGGAGGCAATTTCATTCATTCCTGCATTCTTGCCAAGTATTGCGGCGTCTGAAAGATATCGGCCTGGCCACTCTCCAAGCCTGATAACGGTTGGTAATTGTGAACGATCTTGAAAGACTGTGGGAGAGGAAAGACTTTGCTGGAGAGGAATTCACTGTCAATGAAATCGAAGGGGTTTATCGGGACGAGGGCTCGGCTTTGCGCTGCTGTGGAAGCCTTGCTCAGAACAGCACGCTGCTTTTCTGATCCCCAGAAGCAGCGTCCAGTGGCAGGCTGGGCAAATGGACAAGTTGACGGACACGGCTCGCGATGCATCCAGTATGTTGCCCATTCGGACAAACGCTTCTGTAGAGGTTCCTAATCTCAAGAGAAGCCTCCAGGAGGAAAATCCCCCTCCCAGGACATTATTTTCACGATCCTTGAGAAATTCCTGGGAAACCTCTCTCAACTCTACAAGTGTAAGACCACACGTGGAATATTGAATCCAGTTTTGGTCGCCACGATGTAAAAAAGATGCGGAGACTCTAGAAAGAGTGCAGAGAAGAGCAGGAAAGAGGATTAGGGGACTGGAGGCTAAAACATAGGAAGAACGGTTGCAGGAACTGGGCATGTCTCGTGTAATGAAAAGAAGGACTAGGGGAGACATGATAGCAGTCTTCCAATATTTGAGGGGCTGCCCCAAAGAAGAGGGAGTCAAGCTATTCTCCAAAGCCCCTGAGGGCAGGACAAGAAGCAACTCATCAAGGAGAGAAGCAACTTAGAACTTAGAATCATACTCAAAGTTGAGTATGATTGGTACGAGATTTTACGTTTATTTTAGTCCCCTACTGTCTCAATCTTGCTCGTCTTTCCTTCTTCTTTTCACCAGTGATAATGAGGACTGGGAACTTGCTAAGATGAATAGCTGAATGCCAGAGAGGTCTGGAATCATATAGGAAGGTGTTTTGTGGGTTGCTGGCAACTTTTGGCAAAATGTTAGATGATGAATGATGATGATGATGATAGAGATAGATAGATAGACAGACAGACAGACAGACGATGGATGGATGGATGGATAGATAGATAGATAGATAGATAGATACATAGATAGATGATAGATAGATAGATAGATAGATAGATAGATAGATAGACAGACAGACAGACAGACAGACAGACAGACAGACAATGGATGGATGGATGGAGATAGATAGATGATAGAAAGATAGTAGATAGATAGATAGATAGATAGATAGATAGATAGATAGATAGATAGATAGACAGACAGACAGACAGACGATGGATGGATGGGTGGATGGAGATAGATAGATGATAGAAAGATAGTAGATAGATAGATAGATAGATAGATAGATAGATAGACAGACAGACGATGGATGGATGGGTGGATGGAGATAGATAGATAGATAGATAGATAGATAGATAGATAGATAGATAGATAGATAGATAGATAGATAGATAGATAAAGATAGACGATAGTAGATAGATAGTAGATAGATAGATAGATAGATAGATAGATAGATAGATAGATAGATAAAGATAGACGATAGTAGATAGATAGTAGATAGATAGATAGATAGATAGATAGTAGATAGATAGATAGATAGATAGATAGATAGATAGATAGATAGATAAAGATAGACGATAGTAGATAGATAGTAGATAGATAGATAGATAGTAGATAGATAGATAGATAGATAGATAGATAGATAGATAGATAGATAGATAGATAGATAGATAGATGATAGATAGACAGACAGATGGACAGACAGACAGATTGATCATAAATAGAAGATGGATGGATAGACAGAGACAGTGTGAAATAACTTAGTGATAAATAAGTTAATGTTAGGTTGAATTATATTCAGAAATTGTGAAACATAATCTTTGCTGCAGAATTTTGGCTACATCAGACATAGGTAATTATTTTGATAATTGGGAAAGTGTTATTATTTCAAATATTAAGGTTTGGATTCAGGCCATGTGTAATATATCCATTTAAAAAAAATTAAATATGAATAATACACTGCGTTCTTTGGATACATTGGTACTTACTCCATGGGGACTGGTCTGGAGATTGTTCGCATTCTGATGACTTAGGATCCTTTAACCTTTAAAACTAGGGAAAATAGATTTATATCAATGTTAACTAAGATTTCTAAAATATTAATGTTGATAAGCCTAAGGTTGCTTAGATTTTAGATACCTAAAGCCGAGTGTGGCATCGATAAACAACTGCCAAATAATGATAAATTATTTATTATATGCTAAAGATTTCTATCTGAAGCTTAATACTTAAAACTGAGGTCTCCATGGTATTGTTACTTGTTTTTGCATATTAAAAGGGGAAAAAAATGAAACTTTCCCTTTGTGTAAGCACTGGCAATTTGCAGCATTTATAAAAATAAAGCCCCCATATTAAAAAAAAAAAATAACTTATCCGTTTTTGAAAATAAATTTATTTTCTGCTCTTCCAAAAAAGCTGCAATCTGTTTCCCTTCGCATGGAATTCGTAACACTGTCTTCTCTTTTGCCTTTGAAATCTTCCTACAGTATACTGTTAAATAATTGAAAGCAAAGTAATAGGCTTCGAATGTTTATACAATTTTTATTTTGTTAGGCAATTTATTTTTCGTCGTTAATTCTGACATTTCTAGTTTGTTCTGTACTTTTGGAAAAAACAAATGTCTACTTTTTTTCAGGCTTGAAATAAAATAAAAGGTTTTTTTTTAAAAAAAACACACAGATATACTTCAACTTACAACCGCAATTGACTCTAAAATGTATGCTGCTAAGTGAAACAATTGTTAAGTGACTTTGCCCCATTTTTTTCTTGCCACAGTTGTTAAGTGAATCATTGCATTTGTTAAGTTAGAACCAAAGCTGTTAAATTAGTAAATCCGGTCATTAAGTGAATCTGGCTTCCCCATTGAGAAGGTCACAAAAGGGGATCGCGTGACCCCGGAATACTGCAACCGTCATAAGTGTGAGTCCGTTGCCAAGTGGCCGAAGTAAATCACATGACACCAGAACTGTTGTAAGTCGAGGACTACCTGTATAACAACGTTTCTCAACCTGGGCCATTTTAAGTCCACAGGTCTTTAAAAATTACGAACTTTAACATTGCCGGCTGGGGAATTCTGGGAGTTGAAGTCCACAACTCTTAAAATTGCCAACTTTGGAGATGCTGGCTGGGGAATTCTGGGAGTTGAAGTCCATAAGCCTTTAAAAAAATGCCAACTTTGGAGATGCCGGCTGGGGAATTCTGGGAGTTGAAGTCCACAAGTCTTTAAAAAATGCCAACTTTGGCGTTGCCAGCTGGGGAATTCTGGGAGTTGAAGTCCACAACTCTTAAAATTGCCAACTTTGGAGATGCTGGCTGGGGAATTCTGGGAGTTGAAGTCCATAAGCCTTTAAAAAAATGCCAACTTTGGAGTTGCCAGCTGGGGAATTCTGGGAGTTGAAGTCCACAAGTCTTTAAAAAATGCCAACTTTGGCGTTGCCAGCTGGGGAATTCTGGGAGTTGAAGTCCACAAGTCTTTAAAAAATGCCAACTTTGGAGTTGCCGGCTGGAGAATTCTGGGAGTTGAAGTCCACAAGTCTTTAAAAAATGCCAACTTTGGCATTGCCGGCTGGGGAATTCTGGGAGTTGAAGTCCACAAGTCTTTAAAAAATGCCAACTTTGGAGTTGCCGGCTGGAGAATTCTGGGAGTTGAAGTCCACAAGTCTTTAAAAAATGCCAACTTTGGCATTGCCGGCTGGGGAATTCTGGGAGTTGAAGTCCACAAGTCTTTTAAAAATGCCAACTTTGGAGTTGCCGGCTGGGGAATTCTGGGAGTTAAAGTCCACAAGTCTTTAAAAAATGCCAACTTTGGAGTTACCAGCTGGGGAATTCTGGGAGTTGAAGTCCACAAGTCTTAAAAAATGGCCAACTTTGGAGTTGCCGGCTAGGGAATTCTGGGAGTTGAAGTCCACAAGTCTTAAAATTGCCAACTTTGGAGTTGCCGGCTGGGGAATTCTGGGAGTTGAAGTCCACAAGTCTTAAAATATTGCCAGGTTTGGAGATGCCGGCTAGGGAATTCTGGGAGTTGAAGTCCACAAGTCTTTAAAAATTGCCAACTTTGGAGTTGCCAGCTGGGGAATTCTGGGAGTTGAAGTCCACAAGTCTTAAAATTGCCAACTTTGGAGATGTTGGCTGGGGAATTCTGGCAGTTGAAGTCCACAAGCCTTCAAAAGTTGCCAAACTTGCAGAGCTCTGCTCTAGATTGTCCATAGCAACTTTTAAAAGTTTTAAAAGTTTTAAAGTTTTCCTTGCTTTCTCAGAGATTTTCTCTGTTCCTTCCCCCTCTCGGCAGGCAGCACCATCACACCCAACTACATCGATAACTCGACCGCCAACATTGCACCCTGGTGCACCTGCAACGCCAGCGGGAACCGGCAGGAAGAATGCGAACGCTTCCTGCACCTTTTCACCGACAACCTCTGCCTCCGTAAGTAGGGCCTCTGGCCTCGTGGACCTCCGGTGCCTTTGGGGGCAATTAGATGCGAGGGTATTTAGGCCTTGAAAGGAAGCTTCCCTGCTGGTTTGCTTTGCCTGGAAAAAGACTGACAGGGCAAGCCACTCATAGAGAGAGAAAGGGCAACCCTCCCTCCCTTCTTGCACTGATGATGTTACCTAGTTGGGTAATGAAACGTCTACAAGAAAACAACCCTAGAGCACCAAGGATCCCACAGTTCTCCTCCTCCTCCTCTTCCTGTTTTCCCGCTCCTTCCACCACCCCCCCCTCATCTCCTTCTCACAGCTCAGAGAGCACCAAGGGTCCCATGGTCTTTCTCCTCCCCCTCCCCCTCCTCCTCCTCTCCACAAACCTCACTTCCTCCTAGCACTGATGATGTTATCTAGTTGGGTAATGAAACGTCTGCAAAAAAACAACCAAGTTTATAGAACACCAAGGACCCCGCAGTCTTTTTCCTCCTCCCCCTCCTCCTCCTCTTCTTCCTCTTCTTTTTTTCTTCTTCCTTCTTCTCCTCCCTCCTTCATTTTCTCCTCCTTCTTCCTACTATTTCCTCCTCCTCTTCTTCCTCTTCCTCTACTTCTTCTTCCTTCTCCTCCTCCTTCTTCCTCTTCTTCCTCTTCTTTTTCTTTTTCTTCCTTCTCCTCCTCCCTCCTTCATCTCCTCCTCCTCCTCCTTCCTCTTCTACTATTTCCTCCTCCTCCTCTTCTTCTTCTACCTCCACTTCTTCTCCCTCCTTCATCTCCTCCTACTGCTTCTTCCTCTTCTACTATTTCCTCCTCCTCCTCCTCTTCCTCTTCTTCTTCTACCTCTATTTCTTCTCCCTCCTTCATCTCTTCCTCCTCCTCCTTCCTCTTCTTCCTCTTCTTCTTTTCTTCTTCTTCCTCCTCCTCCTCCCTCTTTCATCTCCTCCTCCTCCTCCTTTGCTGAAGAGGGGAGATTTATTGTGAGGCCTGATGCTTCTTTGGAAAGAGCAAAAAACTCCTCGTGCTTCGACAGACACCCCGACGTCTCCTTGAGGATCAAAGAAGAGAGCCTTGTAAGGGGAGGTAGAGGAGGGTGGAGGGAGGACATCCTCATCCCAGGAGGAAACAAGTCTCCATGTGTCAGAGCCCATCAAGGATGCAAAAAGACTCGGCCTGAAGTCTGGCATCTCAGCATCTTCTCAGCGGGTCATTTTGCCACTGGCTCTCTTTTTCTTTTTCTTTTTTTCTTTTTTTAACGGCTTGCAGTCCACCTTTCCATAAACAGGGGATGGAAGCCACAGGCAGTCCTCGACTTACAACAGTTCATTTAGCGACCCTTCAAAGTTACAACAGCATGAAAAAAAGAGAGAAACTTATGACCGTTTTTTCAAATGTACAACATTTGCAGCAGCTGGCCCCCTACCCCGTGGTCACGTGATCAAAATTAAGACGCTTGGCTGCTGACTCACATTTATGACAGTTGCAGCGTTCCCTTTTTCTGTGGGAAACGGGTCCAAATGGCTCTTTGAGCCTTTAAGGTTGCAGACCTCTGAGGTAGACCGTTTCAGACAAGTGGCTGTCCTAGTCTCTTCTTGTTGTGGCTCCGTTGCCTGAGCCTGGACTATCGACAGATGCAGACTCTTGAGAGTGAGGGAGAGGAGTTGGCAACGCTTCCCTCTCCAGGACCCTCCTCTCTGGCAATGCCTCCGGAGGACACCGAAGGCCAAAAGATAGGCCCAGAGCCAAGCACGTCCCCGCAGCCACAGGTGGACAGCGACGAAGGAGATAAGTGCTGGCTGGACCCTCGGCAACGGCGCAGGGAGAAGCGTGCGCAGCAGAGGGGAAGGCGTGCCAGAGATTAGCTGAGTCACTGGACCACACCCCACAGGGTATAAATGTGGGTGTGGTGGCCGGTTCAGTTTGTGACGAGCAAAAACTGGAAATAATCCATGATCTCTGCGTTACTGGACTTCTGCCTGCCTTGTCGGACTGCATTTGGACTAATCCTTGTATTGCTGAAACTTTGCCTGTTTTATCGGAATGCTTGCAGTCTAATCTTTGTTTTGTGTGAGTAAAGTCTGAATTGGCAGCTAGCCACTGGGTTGCTGCCAGCTCTATCTTCAAAGAGTTTTGTCATGTGGCTTATTAACTCCGGGCCATCTATGGGTGGGGGGGTGTTGGGTACGGGGACAGAACACTTCTTAAAAACCTCCAGTGATGAAGCACACACAACTTCTGGTGGCGAGCTGTTCCACTGGTTAATTGTCCTCACTGTTAGGGAATTTCTCCTTAATTCCAGGTTGCTTCTCTCCTTGATGAGTTTCCATCCTTCCGTTGCTTCTTGTCCTGCCCTCAGGTGCTTTGCAGAATAGCTTGACCCCTTCTTCTTTGGGGCAGCCCTCCAAATACTGGAATATTGCTATCATGTCCCCCCTAGTCCTTCTTTTCTCTAGAGTAGCCAAACCCAAATCCTGCAATCGTTCTCCGAAGGTTTTAGTCTCCAGGCCTTTCGATCATCTTCGCTGCTCTTCTTTGCACTTTTACCAAAGTCTCAAACGTCTTTTTTTTTTTTTTTGTAACGTGGTGACCAAAACTGGAAGCGGGACTCCAGGTGTGGTGTTATGGCTGTATATGGCTCTCTCTCTCACACCCCTTCCTCCTCCTCAGAAAATGCCATCCAGGCCTTCGGCAACGGGACGTATCTGAGTGCCGCCACCAGCCCATCCACCTCGCCCACCACCCAGATGAGAAAGCAGGAGAGGAACACCGACAAAGTGGCTGCCACCCGCCAGGAGAACGTCCTGGAACAGCTGGAACCCACCAAGGTAGGCAAAGGATTCGGGGAAGGGGGAGGCTGCCGCTTTGGG
Source organism: Pantherophis guttatus (assembly GCF_059756535.1). NCBI lineage: Eukaryota > Metazoa > Chordata > Lepidosauria > Squamata > Colubridae > Pantherophis > Pantherophis guttatus. Next base: position 3,148,362 of record NC_142070.1, read on the forward strand.
ACCGACCGACCGGATGCTTTCAGATCTCCAGCTTCCATCTGGACCCAAAGCTCTGTTTGCTTCTCAAGCCTGGGCTTCTTGTCTGTGCTTATCACGTGGTGGGAGTAGTTGTCTTACAACCAACCCTTCCTTTAGTGACTGTTTGAAGTTACTACAACACTGAAAAAAGTGACTTTATCTATCTATCTGCTGTTTATTCTGTCTATATATCTATCATCTATCTACTGATCTCCTAGCTCTTCTTTCTCTCTATAATCTACCTATCTACCTACCTATATAAGCATTTATCTATTATCTTATCTATCTATCTCTATCTCTATCTATCTATCTATCTATCTATCTATCTATCTATCTATCTATCTATCTCTATCTCTATCTATCTATCTCTATCTATCTATCTAATCTATCTCTATCTATCTCTATCTATCTCTATCTATCTATATATCTATCTATCTATCTCTATCTATCTCTATCTCTATCTATCTATCTCTCTCTATCTATCAATCTAATCTATCTCTATATCTATATCTATCTATCTATCTATCTATCTATCTATCTATCTATCTATCTATCTATCTACCTATATCTATCTATCTCTCTATATATCTATCTCTCTATCTCTCTATCTCTCTCTATCTATCTATCTAGCTCTCTAGCTCTCTATATCTCTCTATCTCTCTATCTATCTATCTACCTATCCAACCACCCATCCACTCATCCACCTACCTTCATGTCTATGTACCTACCAACCTATCTACATGTCCATCTACATGTCTATGTGCATACATACCTACCTATGTACCTACTTTCCTATCCATCCATCCACCCACCCACCTTATCTATCTGTCTGTCTGTCTGTCTGTCTATCATTTCTATTTATCTTCTTTCTATCTATCTATCTATCTATCTATCTATCTATCTATCTATCTATCTATCTATCTATCTATCTATCTATCTATCTATTTATTGGTTTGATTTATATGCCGCCCTTCTCTGGAGACTCAGGGCAGCTTACAATGCGTTTTAAGCAATAGCCTTCATACTTTTGTATATACCTGCTTAGATCTATCTATCTATCATCTACTTACCTACCAACCATGTTTCCCCCAAAATAAGACCGGGTCTTATATTAGTTTTTGCTCCAAAAGACGCATGATTGGCTTATTTTCCGTAAGGTCTTATTTTGGGGGGAAATACAGTACTAAATGCCTCCGTCTGCTGACGATCTTAACTGGGGCTTATTTTGGGGGTAGAGCTTATATTACGAGCATCCTGAAAAATCGTGTTAGGGCTTATTTTCCAGTTGGGTTTTATTTTCGGGGAAACCGGGTACCTATTATCAAGTTACATTTACATTCCCAGCTTGAAAGCTTCCTTCCTTCAGCTGCAGGGTTTCCATGACCCTTTTCCTGCCCTTGGGAGAAGCCGGGGTGGGGGGGGGGTTCTCCGGCTATGATCTCCTGCTCCCCTCCTCTGCAACAGGCGGCTGGCTCCCCAGCCAATGGATGGCTTGTTGGGGAACCTGATTATATCCCTTGTAATCGGCCTCAATTTCCTCCTAATTGCTTTCTAATCCCTATTAAAAGCTGCTTGTGAAAAGTCACATAAACGTCAGGGGGTCTTTTCCGTGGGCAGCATCCCAACAAATAAAATGGAAAACATCAGAGTGTTTGAGCACCCAGCGTCAAAGAACACGGATCTTCCAGTTTCATATATATTCAATATATATATTGCTTCCTTTCGCCTTTCAGTCCCAATCCAGGGGCCCTCAGGCAGTTGCTGTCACGACAAACTATTTTGTGTAAAATAGCATCAGAACTGAAGGCTGCAGCCTATAATTTGGGTGTGGGAGAATTAGCAAACAAGCAAAGTCAGCCAGTGTCAATTGTCTTGGTTTTAGCTTTCTTTCGAAGGAAGGAAGGAAGGAAGGAAGGAAGGAAGGAAGGAAGGAAGGAAGGAAGGAAGGAAGGAAGGAAGGAAGGAAGGAAGGAAAATGAAGGGATGGAGGGAGGGAGGAAGATAAAGGAAGGAAGGAAGGAAGGAAGGAAGGAAGGAAGGAAGGAAGGAAGGAAAATGAGGGGAGGGAGGGAGGAAGATAAAGGAAGGAAGGAAAGAAGGAAGGAGACAGGGCAGGAGAGAAGGGAGGGAGGGAGGAAAATCAGGGGAGGAAGGAAGGAAAATGAGGGGAGGGAGGGAGGAAGATAACAAAGGAAGGAAGGAAGGAAGGAAGGAGGGAGGGAGGGAGGGAGGGGGGAGGGAGAGGAGGGAGGGAGGAAAATCAGGGGAAGAAGGAAGAAAAATGAGGGGAGGAAGGGAGGAAGATAACAAAGGAAGAAAGGAAGGAAGGAGGGAGGGAGGGAGAGGAGGGAGGGAGGGAGGAAAATCAGGGGAAGAAGGAAGAAAAATGAGGGGAGGAAGGGAGGAAGATAACAAAGGAAGGAAGATGAGGGGAGGGAGGGCGGAACGGATGAAGGAAGGATGGATGGAAGGAAAATGAGGGAGGGAGGGAGGGAGGGAGGAAGAAAAAGAGAAAGAGTAAGAAAATAAATGAGAACGAGAAAGAAAGAAAGAAGGAAGGAAGGAAGGAAAGAAAGAAAGAAAGAAAGAAAGAAAGAAAGAAAGAAAGAAAGAAAGAAAGAAAGAAAGAAAGAAAGAAGTCTACAAACATGGGGTGAGTAAAACCCCTCTTTTCAGTCACAACTCTTACTAAACTATCCTATATCTGACTGAACCAATTGCAGTGGCCTCTGGGTGGCAGCAAAGAGAAACACCCTCTGCTGCCCTCTGGGGACGGACCATAGTATTGCAGCTCAGGTAGGTTGGCGCTGGACAGCACCTTTTGCCTCGTGGCCTCTCTTGGCCTGAGCCCCGGGTCCAAAGGCAGCCCTTCGGTTTCCCCCTCACCCATTCTGACCCTCCTCGCTGGGATGGCGTGATAAAAACTTCCGCCCCAGAAACCTTGCGATTCCCCCCCCCCCCCGGCTTTATTTTATTTCCTTTCCAGCAAACATCGGTTTCATCTCCGGTGCTTCTGTTGCTCTAAAGAAGCTTTTGAAGAGCTCCAAAGCTCTTTTTCTGCTTCTCTTTTCAAATGCATTTTTATTAGAATGTTATTCGCATTTTTCAATACAGTCCGTAGCGCACAAAACAAAATCCAAAAGAGAGAAAGTACAAAAAAAGAAAAGAAAAGAAAAGGGGGGGGGTGGTACAAGTGAGGCCTGCTTCCACCTTTGTTTCCAGAGAATAATTGTCAGTCAAATTTAATTATTTCTTGCAACCAAACCACTAACAAACTGTTGAAAGGAACAAGGAAAGGAACCAAACATACGAATCGAGCTAAAAAAGAATAATACGGACTTTTGTTGTCACTATTGTGTGATAGTGTGAGAGACACAGAAACTGTGTCTCTCTAGGAACAAAACAAAACAAAACAAAAAAAACTCCAACGGACTATTTTTTGTCTAAAACTACGTCAGGCATAAAGCTGAAATTTGAACTCCAAGAAGTCCTCAACATACAGCCATAATTTGAGCCCTACAGGTTCTGTTGCTGAGCGAAACATTTGCTCAATTTTAGCCCGTTTTATGACCTCTCTCCTGCCACAGGTGTTAAGGGAATCACGATAGTTGTTAAGTTGGCAACATGGTTGTTAAAGTGAATCTCGCTTCCCCCCTTGACTTTGCTTGTCAGAAGGTGCCACCCTCCTCCTCCTCCTCTCTGCAAACCCCACTCCCTTCTAGCACTGATGACATTCCCTAGTTGGGTCAAGAAACGTCTGCAAGAAAAGCACCAAGCTCAGAGAGCACCAAGGACCCCACTGTCTTTTTCCTCCTCCTCCTCCTCCTCCTCCTCCTCCTCCTCCTCCTCCTCCTCCTCCTCCTCCTCCTCCTCCTCCTCTCCACAGACCCCACTTCCTTCTAGCACTGATGACGTTCCCTAGTTGGGTCAAGAAACATCTGCAAGAAAAGCACCAAGCTCAGAGAGCACCAAGGACCCCACTGTCTTTTTCCTCCTCCTCCTCCTCCTCCTCCTCTCCACAGACCCCACTTCCTTCTAGCACTGATGACGTTCCCTAGTTGGGTCAAGAAACGTCTGCAAGAAAAGCACCAAGCTCAGAGAGCACCAAGGACCCCAGAGTTCTCCTCCTCCTCCTCCTCCTCCTCCTTCTCCTCCTCCTCCTCCCTATAACCTCCCTCTCTCCTACACAGATTATGTTCCCTAGTTGGGCCATGAAACGTCAGCAAGAAGACCACCAAGCTCAGAGAGCACCAAGGACCCCACTGTCTTTTTCTTCCTCCTCCTCCTCCTCCTCCTCCTCCTCCTCCTCCTCCTCCTCCTCCTCTCCACAGACCCCACTTCCTTCTAGCACTGATGATGTTCCCTAGTTGGGTCAAGAAACGTCTGCAAGGAAAGCACCAAGCTCAGAGAGCACCAAGGACCCCACTGTCTTTTTCTTCCTCCTCCTCCTCCTCCTCCTCCTCCTCCTCCTCCTCCTCCTCCTCCTCCTCCTCCTCTCCACAGACCCCACTCCCTTCTAGCACTGATGACGTTCCCTAGTTGGGTCATGAAATGTCTGCAAGAGAAGACAACCAAGCTCAGAGAGCACCAAGGACTCCTGATTTCTTCTTGGTCTCCCATCCACGTCCTACCTAAAGCAACCTCTTTCCTTTTTCAACATCAGTCAACATTGCTCAGGGGCGCCACCTGCTGGGGGAGAAAAAAACCCCGCTTTTTATCTGCAAACTCTTCCTCTAGGTCAGTGATGGCTAACCTTTTTGCCATCGTGTGCCAAAAACGGGGGGAGTGCGGGGGGGGTCGCACCCACGCATGTCCACACCCATAATTCAGTGCACCCCACTCCCCCCACGCAGGCATGCGTGACACCCCTGCGCTCCCCCCGCTTTTGGCACGCAATGGCACGGTGGGCCCAGTAGGCCCGTTTTTCGCCCTCCCCAGGCTCCAGAGGCTTACTTGGAGCCTGGGGAGGGCGAAAACTAGCCTCTCCCATCCCCCCGGAGGCCGGAAATGGCCCGTTTGCTGACTTCCGGTGGGATTGGAAGGCCCATTCTTTGCTCTCCCCAGCCTCCAGAGCCTTTCTAGGAGCCTGGGGAGGGCAAAAATGCCCTTCCCAGCCCCCCCCCAGAGGCCTCCAGAGGCCGGAAATAGCCTTCCAGTGGGCCTGGAAGGCCCAAAAATCAGCTTAGCCATAGGTTCGCGGTCACGGCTCTAGGTTTTACAGATTACAGGTTAACAGAGGTGAGTGGGACCTTGTAGGTCATCTAGTCCAACCCCCCGTCCAAGCAGGAGACCCTACACCATTTCTGACAAATGGCAGTCCAATCTCTTCGTGGTCTTGGTTATTGGTCTCCAATACTCTAAATGTCAGTCTGGTTTGTCCCCTTTTAGGGAACCCCGATTGAGGAAAGGGGTGCAGAAGAAAAGAGCAGATTTCAAGGCCCCCAGCCCCACCCTCCACCACTACTGTTAAGGAATTCGCAGAGTAACCCTTGAGTAGCAAGGGTGTGTACATGAAAGCGATTGAGAGTAGGTACGAATAATCACAGTTAACACAGAGATACACTGAGTTGTGTTTACTTTCAGGAAATAGTAAGGCACAGTCCAATAAACAGTCCAGGTCATACACATATAAAGCAGGAGATAGCAAAATGACAGTCCAGGGATAATCCAATAACAAAGTCTTCTTACCAGTCGTCATAGTCATTCACAATAAACAGTTCTTCTGGATTTGCAAACAGTAGCATACAGAGATACAGAACAGCAAAGAGAAACAAACCATGTTTCAAGCTCCTTCTTAAGGAGATCGGCTACAGAGCTAACCAATCAGGACACAGTATGATGCAATACAGCAGTCTTAAAGCTATAGTGATGGTTTCTATATTGCCAACCCAACAACGTAGATAATAATCATTTCCTAACAACTACCACCCTTTCCTTAAAAAGAGACTCAAAGTTATTTATATTTCTTTATATCTCACACTCCTTAACCACCCGTCCAGCTCACAGAGGGGCCTCTGGATGGTATCCAACTGAACCTTAAATGCTGGGATTAAATCCAAATTCGCTGGAGTTGCAGCTCTTCTCCAGGGTATCCTATCTCTGGAAAAAAAAAAACTAAATAAAAACACACACAGGGAGAGCCTTAATCCTCACCATTTCTTGAAAGACCGGCGAACCCCGCCGAGCTTGGCGTGATAAGGATACCCGCCTGTAATGTTGTTGCCGTTAAGGCTTCTCTCCCTCCAGGTGAAATTTGCTAGTCGTATTAAACACCGATCTGGATTTTTTTTTTTAAAAAAAGGCATGAAGCCAATTGCAAGCACTGTCGATTTCAAAGGAGCGATAAAAGCCTTCCCACTGAGAATCTGGGTGTCGGAGCTCTCTCCCTGCCTGCTTTTCAAGAATAGCAGAAGAAGAGAGTTGGAAGGGACCTTAGAGGTCTTCTAGTCCAACCCCCTGCTCAGGCATAAAACCCTATGCCAGTGATGGCGGACCTATGGCATGGGTGCCACAGGTGGCACGTGGAGCCATATTGGTGGGTACATGAGCTCAGCTCCGGCACACATGTGTGCGTCAGCCAGCTGATTTTCGGGCTCCTGGGCCCACCAGAAATCAGGAAACACACTGTTTCCGGCCTCCGGAGGGCCTCTGGGAGTGTGGGGAAGGCTGTTTTTGCCCTCCCCAGACTCCAGAGCCTTTCCAGAGCAAAAAACGGGTCTACCATCGTGCCATCACGTGCCAAAAGCAGGGGGAGCATGGGGTGGGGGGCAGGGCATATAGAATTATGGATGTGGGCATGCGTGGGTGTGACCCCACTGTGCTCCCCCCACTTTTGGCACGCAATGGCAAAAAGGTTAGCCATCCCTGCTGCCATCACGTGGGGGCAAAAAGTGGGGGGAGTGGGAGGGGTCACTCACACGCGTGCCCACACCCATAATTCTATGCACCCCACCCCCCGCGGATGTGTGTGCAACCTCCTGCACTTCCCCCAACTTTTGGCATGCGTTGGCAAGGTAGGCCCGTTTTTCGCTCTCCCCAGCCTCCAGAGCCTTTCTAGGAGCCTGGGGAGGGCAAAAATGGCCTTCCTTCCCCACTCCCCCGGAGGCCCTCCGGAAGCCAGAAACAGCCTTTTTCCCGACTTCCAGTAGGCCCAAAAGGCCTGAAAATCAGCTGGCCGGCACGCACAGGCATGCTGAAGCTGAGCTCGCGTGCCCACCGATATGGCCCCACGTGCCACCTGTGGCACGCGTGCCATAGGTTCGCCATCACGGCCCTATGCCATTTCAGAAAAAAAAATTTTTAAAAAAAGTGAGAGGAAGAAACCACAGCCCTCGACTTACGACGGCAATTGAGCCCAGAATGTATGTTGCTAAGCAGGACATTTCTTCAGCGAGATTCGCCCCATTGTACGACCGTTCTTGCCACAGTCGTTAAGGGAATCCCTGCAGCTGTTAACTTAAGGCACCCGGTTGTGAAGTGAATCTGGCTGACCCGTTTTACTTTGCTTTTTCAGAAGGTGGCAAAAGGGGAACACGACACCCGGGGACACAGCAAACGTCATAAATATGAGCCCGTTGCTAAGCGTGCAAATATTGATCACATGACCAGGGGGTGCTGCAATGGTTGTGTAAAAAATGGTCGTAACTCCTTTTGTTCGGTGCCGTTATAACTTTGAACTGTCACGAAACGAATTGTCGAGGATTACCTGTCATACTTTCTAACATGCCGGCCCCTCCAGGAGCCGAATCAGAGGAGGAAGAGGAGGGAGTGTGGGAGTCAGGGTCAGAATCTGGAGCTCCGAGGGGGAAGAGGGAATGGAGCTGGCACAGAGAGAGAGATGGAGGTGGAGCCTGGGCCGTCCGTCAGCCGTCAGATGGAGAGTCAACAGCCCCCAGGTCCGGAGGTGGCTGATGAGGAAGAGGAGGAACGGCTGGGTCCAGTGCCTGATGCACAGAAGGCAAGAGGAGAGGAGAGCAGTGGAAATCTATGGGCCGGTCCTTGGGACGGAAGAGCCACCGCTACTAGTGAAGCCCCACCCTGGCTCTGGGGATAAAAGGCAGGGGGCGGAGATGAATAGATGTGGCAGACAACTATTCGTCTCCCTGCCAGACGGACTTGTTAGCCTGCGGTGAGAGAGAAACTATTTGCCGGGGCTGCCGGCATTCCTAATAAAGGAATCATTGAGTTAGCTTCAGAGAGTTGGTCGTGTTTGGGGAGCTGGATGAGAACCAGGGGTGGGTTCTAAATTTTTTTACTACCGGTTCTGTGGGCGTGGCTTATTTTGTGGGCGTGGTTTGATGGTCATGTGACAATTCTTTAGGATTTAGCAGAGGTACTGGTCTACCAAGCTTTTAACTGCTTACAGAGCTGTACCGGTCTACTCATTTGTTCTTGGAGCGTCCTGGTCTACCCATTTTTTTATTTTTTGGGGGGGAGCGTTCCGGTCTACCCATTTGTTTTTGCAGGCACCGGTCTACTCATTTGTTTTTGGAGGCACCGGTCTACCACCATACTGCCTTTTAACACTGATCAGCTGTAGGGCGGCCCTTTGAAGCCCCGCGGCAAGAGTTTAAACAGTTTTTTTCCTTCTAGCCAATCAGCTGGGACTTGAGAGGCAGCGAATAGATTGGGGGCGGGGCCAAATAAAAGGTAAGAATAATGCTGGGAGGGAGGGCCCAGCTCCCGAACAAAGAGAACCGGTTCGGTGACATCATATCGTCACTGCTACCGGCTCAGCCGAACCGGGCCGAACCGGAAGGAACCCACCACTGGTGAGAATACCTTTCTTCTGAACTTCCCTCCTGTCCCTCCTGTTCTTGACTTGGGCTCAATCCTTCACCACCGGGGGAATCCGGCATGTCCCATCTCTTCACCTTCTCCATTACTCTTGTTGTCGTTCTAGGTGTCCGCAGAAGAGAAGCTGTTGCACGACGCATCTCACCTTGGAGCTGGAGCCTCGGACGCTGCCCTGGCACTGACCGTTGACCTCTGGATGATGGTGTGGAGCTCCACGGCCACCAGTACTGTCCTTCTGATGGCCATGTGAACCAGCCTGAGGCCTTGCTCAAGACCGCCCACCAACCGAGGAGCTACTCGGGTCTTCTATTTTCCAACTTGGGACTCAGGAAGGTGGTCGCACCCAAAACCACCATCCTCCGCGTGGACTTTGTAGTAAGAGAAGAGAACAAAACAAAACAAAACAAAAAAGAAACTCATCCCATGAGCTTGTCTCTGAATATCTTTCTGGAGAGCAAGGATGGTTCTCCAGCGAAAGAGTCAACCATGAATGTCTTCAAGAACTTCTGCGCACTTCATCATCGACGTGAAGTCGCAGACAGGAACCAATTCACACAAGCGTCTTTTTCTTCATCTTTGACCAGTGAGTCAAAGCTGCCTTTTCTTTCTTCTTCTTCTTCTTCTTTTTCTGGTGCAATGAAGCCCTCTTGCTTGAGAATGAGAAGCTCTTGATGTCTTCTGGGAAAACCTTCCGAAACCAGGTGGAGATCCAAGTTCTCCATGCTTGGCGTGAGATGATTGCTCTGCCACCCCAAACCAATGTGATGTGTGGTATCAAAATTGTGGCCAGCCCCCTTATTTTTCAAATGGTTTTAATGAAGTCGAGCAAGGCCCAACCCCCCACCCCACCCCACGCCCCCAGAGTGTCTACACAACCCAACGAGAAGAACCTTCCAGCCACAGTGATCTGGTGAGAACCAGAAAGTAGGGAGATGTGTTTTGAGAGGTGGTCTTGGGTGGGATCTTTGCTGGAAGATGGAAATTGTCCACTCTTCTTATGGGCAATGCATCGCTTGGGTTCAGTTGAGGTTCTTCACCAAGGGAGCTTTGTACAGGAACTGGAAATTCTCCTACGGGGTTGACGTGTGGTGTGTCTTTCCGGGGACATCTTCTGATTCTCCCCGGTCCATTCTCAGCGTGAGTAGAAGTCTCAAAAGCGTGTGTGGGATGGACATCTCACCCATAGGTCTCCATGAAATGAACATCTCACACTTAGATCTCCACGAGATGGACGTCTCACACTTAGGTTTCAAAATTGGGAGGGGAGGGGGGTGTTTTCAAAAGCAAACCCATCACTGTTGGTGCCTCCGAGTCTTGGCCATCCAATCTACGATGGTAGCAACCTGGATTTCAAAGCCGAATTGTGTTTCTCGACCGAAATCACCACTCCGTTCAGCCTGAGTTGATTTCCCGGAGAAGGTCGGTGCTTTGAGCCGAGGCTAAATGATTAAACGAGAACAGATGGTCTATCTGGATTGATCCCTGCCGATTTCACAGCCCCTGCTCACCCCTCGACCTCACCAGGAGGCACCGAAAGCAGCACCAACCGAGAGCTTCGTAATAAGCGGCTTTCCATCCTGTCTCAATCACGGCAATGATGGATGAGCGTCATGATGTCCCATCACCACGTTCAGACCATAATTAATCCCAGCTTGGAGCTATCCGGCCTTTGAAACCGAGAGGGGATTTGAGGTTGTACGGGTGGGGGGGGTCCTTCTGCAGCTCCGGGGAAATCGTTCTGACCCTCCAGGACTCTGCAGCAGGGCGCCAGGTCCTGCTAAAAAGGGTGAAAAATCGAACATGCCTCGGAAACGTTGCAGACACCGCAACTGTGCCACACGGCGTGCGTACCCTGGCAATCGGAGGCGGCCGTGGCAAGGTTGGATGTGACCGCTGGGGTTCATAGGAAGGAAAACGGCCCCCACTTCGCCTTTCGCTCTATCGTTCGGTGCTCCGTGCACAACGTCAGAATTCCACCGCCGAAGCAAGAAATATTCATTTTGCATTATTTTGTACTAATCTTGCTGGTCTGTTCAAGCGTTCCAGGTGAATTGGGGGGTGGCAGGAGGTATCCCCAGCAAAATGGGGCCAGGTTATAGTAGTCCCACCTTGCCACAAGAAGATGCTCCTTTAGAGGCCTCGATTGTGACTCCGCTACGGCACCACACACTCGCCAAAGGTTGCCATCAACCAATTTTATTAACACTCACAGACCACCGTTGCAAATAAAAGCATTAAAATCCATAATAAACAGACAATATAATATGATTAGTGGTGGATTATCAGCGGGCAGTTAGAGTCGGCCCAATTTTATATACAGCGCAGGTAGTCCTCGATTTACGACCACCATTGAGGCCCAAAATTCCTCTGGCTAAGCAAGAGATTTTTTAAGCGAGCTTTGCCCCCCATTTTGGTGACCTTTCCACCGTCACTAAGTGAAACACTGCAGCTGTTAAGTTAGGAACACGTTTGTTAAACGAATCGGGCTTCCCCGTTGAGTTTGTTCGTCCGAAGGTCGCAAAGGGGGATCGTGTGACACCCCCACCCCCGGGACCGTCATAAATATGAGTCCGTTGCGGTGGGAATGCTGCAAGTGTGAAAAACAGCCATAAGTCACAGGGCTGTTGCTACTTTCAACGGTCACTAAACGGAACCGTTGTAAATCGAGGATTACCTTTTATTTGGGTTCAGTCGCGATTTGTGTTACGGTGGGCATTTTTCTCAGCAAAAACGGAAGGCTGGCTGTGAAATTTTTTCCCCGCGTTGCCGCATTTCCAGAACTCTTAGCAATTTCTGCGTTTGTTTTTTTTCTCCAAAGAAGCAAAGAAATTATGAAATGGCCCGTATAAGATATGACAAGGAGATTTTGGAGAATTCAAGGGCATTTGGTTGATTTAGCTTCTCTTAGAATGATGTTTTTTTTTCAAGCATGGTCACTTTAAGACGTGTGGACTTCAACTCCCAGAATTCCCCAGCCAGCCATGGCTGGCTGGGGAATTCTGGGAGTTGAAGTCCACACGTCTTAAAGTGACCATGCTTGAAAAAAAAAATCCTTTTAAAATGACCAAGATTGAAAAACTCTTCTGTCAAATATCTCTCCTATATTTTTTCCAAATCTTCAGGCACTGGACATGTTAAATCCATTTCCTTGCACCCAAAACCACCCCATTTTCGTGCACAAAAAGTATTCCACAATTCGACCCAATTTTTTGCATTGTAGTGCACGAGACGGAGGAATGTATTCCTTAAAATAAAAAAAGAACCCAGATCAGAATGAGTTTAGAGAAAACCTAACCAATAAATAAAAAAATTACTCCCCAAAATAACTAAAAGTAACCCCAAACTTGGAACAAATGTAACACGGACTAACTATTATCCTTCATGTCTATAATTGTTTTTTTTTTTTAAATCTTATCCAAAGTTAAACGTGCGAAGTAGCAAATATTCTGGTGTTGTTGTTTTTTTTTAATAGCGCGCCATCTAATCAAATGAATAAAATCCAAAGCTTTTATGTATCGTATCCTTTAATAATCAGCTCCATCAAATCCGCAGTTTTATTCTCTGGGGAATCACACGCATTCACTCTCTCTTGAAACGTTGGTGCAAAACCAACATTTCCTTAATAATGGATTAAAATTCACAAACACCGATCCTATTAACAATACATTTCTTTAATGTGGCGCGGCTTCGTACTAATTAAAAAGGAAATTGATATCTCTACACATTTTTAATAGCCAATAACATCATCCTTGTTGCTCCTTCGCATGTTAAAAGCAATCCATCCAGTTTTACCATTATATATGGGTAGTCCTCGATTTACGACCACCACTGAGCCCAACCTTTCCGTTGTTAAGTGGGACATTTGTTCGGTGAGTTGTGCCACGTTTTACTACCTTTCTTGCCACCGTCGTTAAGTGAATCACTTAACGTAAGGATTTGCTCCTGGTTTTGCCGCAAAAATCACCCCTTAGTGAACCATGGGTTCATTTAATGACTGTGCATTTGCTTAATGACCACCGTGGTTGCATTTGCTTTATTGCCATTGCAAGGATGTTTGTCAAATCAGGTGCGGTCGCACGATGGCCCATTTTTGGATGGCTGTGACTGACGACTAAAATTGCAGACTCACTCACGGTCGTAATTCGAGGACTACCTGTAGTTTTTCAGGAGCAAGGAGGATTCTGCTCCAAGGGTTCCTTTTCTGTATAAGAGGCGACACTGCAGAGATAATCATATAATGATCGTCCTTTATTATAAAGGACAGTCCTTTATTTTTCAAAATTCATTTTGGTTCTTCTTCTTTTATCATTCATGGAAATTGAATTGTGTTTTTCAAATAAATTGTACAATCGATATAAATGCAGTACTGTTTGATCTTAGATATTATTTTAGTAGAATTTGCTTTTTTTCTTGAGTTTTGCTCCTGGATTTCCCTTTGTAAAACAAAGGTTAAGGCGCCAGGCTAGAAACTAGGAGACCGGGAGTTCTAGTCCTGCCTTGGGCATGAAAGCTGGCTGGGTGATTTTGGCCCAATCACAGGAGACTGGGAGTTCTAGTCCCACCTTAGGCAGGAAAGATGACTGGGTGACTTTGGGCCAATCACCAGGAGATGGTGAGTTCTAGTCCCGCCTTAGGCAGGAAAGATGACTGGGTGACTTTGGGCCAATCACCAGGAGATGGTGAGTTCTAGTCTCGCCTTAGGCAGGAAAGATGACTGGGTGACTTTGGGCCAATCACCAGGAGATGGTGAGTTTTAGTCTCGCCTTAGGCAGGAAAGATGACTGGGTGACTTTGGGCCAATCACCAGGAGACGGTGAGTTCTAGTCTCGCCTTAGGCAGGAAAGATGACTGGGTGACTTTGGGCCAATCACCAGGAGATGGTGAGTTCTAGTCTCGCCTTAGGCAGGAAAGATGACTGGGTGAGTTTGGGCCAATCACCAGGAGATGGTGAGTTCTAGTCTCGCCTTAGGCAGGAAAGATGACTGGGTGACTTTGGGCCAATCACCAGGGGACTGGGAGTTCTAGTCCCACCTTAGGCAGGAACGTGGCTGCGTGACTTTAGGCTAATCAACCTCTCCTAGTCCAGTCCACCTCAAAGGGTTGTTGTTGCAGGAAAAATAGGAAGAAGAAAGTATATATGCTCACTGCCTTGCGTTAATTATAAAGTGGTAACTATAAAGTCATAATAAAGCAGAAAGGCAGGATAGACATCTAACGAATGAATTCAATCATAATTTTATTTTATCCTCACGAACCTCTTTCAGATTTGCAACTTGTTCACATGAGTGCTTTATTTATTCCATGAAAATACGGTTGCTTTGCACATGGGGAGGAAACCCACTGCTTGGGGGTTTTTTTACACTGGCCCCATGGCCTTAAAAGAAGTTTAAGCAGGGGTTACCCAACTTAAGCTGGCTGGGGAATTCTGGGAGTTGAAGTCCACAGATCTTAAAAGTTGCCAAGGTTGGACACCAGAACTGGTATTCAGCCGGTTCGGGTGAAATTGGTAGGCCATCCTATTTAGCACATTTCAAAACGCATGAACGGAAGGCCACACACCTGCGCGGAAGGCGCCTGCGCACTCACATTTTCGGTGTGCGGTGAACCGGTGGTAAAATTATATGAAATCCAGCCCCGTTGGACACCCCCCACCTTAAATCTTCCAGGTTTGATGAAAAATCACAAATTAAGCCTGTCTCGATTCCTTGGGGCCAAAATTCCGATTCAGCTCTTAAGAAATAAGGGAAACTGAGACATAATTAGTGGCGTGGAGTTCCGCGGAGCAAAGCGGTTTATAAATCTTGACCAACCACGAAATGAAACGATGCCTCCAAAGAGGGTTTGAACCCGCCCCCTCCATCCTTTGAAATGGTGCTGCATCCCCATATCCGGATTATCGTCCTCCGTCCCTTTCCAGCATCCCAGACTTAATTTCATAGCGTCCGTCAAACTGACGAGGCCTTGCCACATTGGAGTAACCGTGTTCACACAACCGGCTTAACCCAGTTACTGAATCTTGGAGCTTTGCCCAACATTCGGAATGCATGAGCTGCATTCTCTCACCATCGACGAAGAGCCGAGAAGGCCGATTGCAGGGTTGCAATGAACCCTGAAGCACGCAGATGTCACTAACCTGGTTAAGGAGGTTGTGTGAATAGGGCAAGTCTCTTCCCCTTCCTCGTTGGATGCAAGGAATTCAGGCGAATGCTTCGAGAAGAGTCTTGGTCGCAAATGGCAGCCTTTCTTGCACTCTTCCCACGTTTATGTCTTTCCCTGGTCGTGTTTACCCCACATTTCCATAGGCAGAGCGACGGGATAGACCAGCAGAAAACCTGGTTTGCAGAGAATCTCATCTCTGCAGTAAGCCAACGCACACACAAAAAATTTGTCCTTCGTGGCGAGGAGGTGACCACTCAAAGACTGTAAAGGGTTTATACTGGTGTTGGTTATACTTTGGGGAGGGGTCTTACCTGTTCTTTCTGTATGTATCTGTATTCCAAAAACTTGTACCTGGAAATAAAAGAAAATGTGCATTTTTCCTCTATTCCATTTGTGCTGCTTGCACAGGCGGTCCTAATCGTCCTTGGGGGTAGCCAGCATCGGGGGTGGGGGTGGGGGGTGGGTGGAGGAAGAGATCAGGAAGCTGCCTTCTCTCCTTCTGAGGTCTCTGGGGGTGTGTGTGATGAAATGTCCCTGAAAGGAGAAGGGTTGGGGGGACCCCAAATGAGACCCATGGAAGTCCTCGTGGGAGGAGGGAAGGGAATCCAAAAGAGCAGATTTGTTGCTTTGCAGTAGCACTGATGATGTTACCTAGTTGGGTCAGGAAACGTCCGCAAGGAAACCACCAAGCTCAGAGAGCACCAAGGACCCCACAGTTCTCCCATCTCCTCCTCCTCCTCTATCGATCTACCTAGCGTGTTTCCCTGGAAATACGACCCTGTCTTATATTTTTTTGAACCCTGAAATAAGCGCTTGGCCTTATTGCCATGCGCTCAAAAGCCCCATTGGGCTTATTATCAGGGGGTGTCTCATTTTGGGGGAAACGGTATCTGTCATCTATACCATCTATTTATATCTCTCACTACCTTCTATCATTTATATCTATCTATCTATCATCTATCTATCTATCTGTCTGTCTGTCTGTCATCTAGCTATCTAGCTATCTATCTCTACCTACCTACCATCTACCTCTCTCTCTCTCTCTCTCTATCTCTACCTACCTACCTACCTACCATCTCTCTCTCTCTCTCTCCCTACCTACCTACCATCTATCTCTATCTCTATCTATCTCTATCTATCTCTACCTACCTACCTACCTACCTACCTACCATCTATCTCTATCTCTATCTATCTATCTATCTATCTATCTATCTCTACCTACCTACCTACCTACCTACCTACCATCTATCTCTATCTCTATCTCTACCTACCTACCTACCTACCTACCATCTATCTCTATCTTTATCTATCTATCTATCTATCTATCTATCTATCTATCTATCTATCTATCCCTACCTACCTACCTACCTACCATCTATCTCTATCTCTATCTCTACCTACCTACCTACCTACCTACCATCTATCTCTATCTTTATCTATCTATCTATCTATCTATCTATCTATCTATCTATCTATCTATCTATCTATTTATCTATCATCTATTATCTGTTTGTATCTCTCTCACTATCTTCTATCTATCTATCTAACATCATCTTTCTATCTCGGTCTGCTTATCACCATTTCTCCCTCTCACGTTTATTCAGCCCACCTCCCTTCTCACATAGCGACTGACGCCACTGTCTCCAGAAGGACCCCCCAAGGCCAATGCAAAACCAGGCCATTTGCAGACACCCCCCCTGCCTCCCCCCATCCTCCTGACCCCCCCCCCCAACTCTTCTTCTGAAGCCCGTGTCAGTGCGGGTGTACAGGCCCAGGGACGTGTGTTAAAGCACTTGACTCTCTGAGAGTCAGATGAGGGCTGATTTTCTGAGGGCCGAGTCTCCCGGGGCGAAGAAGAGGACGTTAAGAGGCTCACAAATGAATGGCGGCTTATTACTTGGAGCGGCCGGCTGAAGAGTTAAGAGCCCCTCTAAGTTGAAATTCGCAGCGAGAGGGCAAGAGAAGCTGAGGGCTCCCTGCTAGCAACTCAACCACAATGATCATCAGATTCCTGGATTTCTCTGGTTTCTTTCTACCCTATTTTTCTTCTACTGGGGTTGGGGCAGTGGTGGCATTCAGCCGGTTCGGGAAAACTACGCCGTCCTATTTAGCCACGTTTTCTAAGCCGCACGCATGCGTGCAAGCCCCTTGCGCAAGCATGTTCTGTCCCCGTCTCACACACGCACACAAACACTCAGCCAGGAGTTAATAAAACCAGCAGTCAGGAATTTACTTTGATAACAGAATTGGCAGCAACCCAGTAGCTGCTTGCCAAAAACTTTACTCACAAAGGGAGGTGTTCCTCCTCCGTCAGATAAACCAAAATAAATTCACAAAGCCAAAGAATTGTCAAGTCCGGTCCATAATAAATCCAAGGAAGGCAGATAACGAAGTTTCAGGAACACAGTATGACTTGCTAGCTGTACAGTTTTATCCGTCACAAAGCCTGAATGGCCACCACACCCTCTTTTATCCCCTGTGGGGTGTGGTCCAGTGACTCAGCTTAATCTCTGGCACGCCTCCTTCTCTGCTGCACGTGCTTGTCTTTCCGACGCTGTCGGGGATCCAGACAAGACTTATCTCCTTCACTGTCTAACTGTGGCTGCTCGGAGATGCCTGTCTCCTGGCCTATCTCTTCTCCTTCGGGAGACACCTGAGGCATTGCCAGAGAGGAGGGTCCTGGAGAGGGAGGCCCGGCCAACTCCTCTCCTTCCCTTTTGGAGCCTTCTCCCTCTGATAAAACGGGCTTGGGGGTCGGAGTCACAACAGAGCAAAGCACATGCGTGAAGTGAGCATGCGCACACCCGCACTCACATTTTCGGTGCGCCTCGAACCGGTGATAAAAAATATGTGAAACCCACCTCTGGGGTGGCAGGGGTGGGGAGTGGAGGGGGTCAAAAATTCAAGATGGATCCATACAACGGAAAGCCCGGATGCCTCAACCAAGTTTGCACGGCGCTGAACAAAACACGCAGGGAGTGCCTGGACTGACGGCCACATATTCAGCCCAAAATTTCCATGGCTAATAAGCGAGACAGCTTAAGGGAGTTTGGCCCCGTTTTACGACCTTCCTTGCCGCAGCTGTTCAGCGAATGGCGGCCGTAGTTGTGAAGTTAGTAAAACGGTTGTGAAGTGAACCTGGTAGATTTTGCTTGTCGGATGGTCGCAGAAGGAGACCCCGGGATCTTGCGACTGTTATAAATGCGAGTCGGTGGCCAAGGGTCTTGAATCTTGATGGTGTGACGATGGGGAGTGCTGCAACGGGCATAAGGCTGAACAATGGCCACAGGGCACTTTTTTCAGCGCCATTATGATGTTGAATGGTCGTTAAATGAACTGTTTGTTAAGTCGAGGACTACCTACTGTATATTTTACATTATGGGAAGGCAGATTCTGATGGAACATGACGAGATTTCTTCCCAACCATTAAAACAGCTGAGCAATGAAATCTGTGACTGGAGAGGTATTAAAGCGTTAGAAGTATGATTGCAGGAATTGGGAATGTCTAGTCTAGTGAAGAGAAGGACTGAGGGTGACATGTTAGCATCTTCCAATATTTGAGGGGCTGCCCCAAAGAAGAGGAGGTCCACCTACTCTCCAAAGCCCCTGAAGGCAAGACAAGAAGCAACAGATAGAAACTCACCAAGCCGAGGTGGCGCAGTGGTTAGGGTGCAGTACTGCAGCTACTTCAGCTGACTGCTAGTTCAGCAGATCAGCGGATCAAATCTCACCGGCTCAAGGTTGACTCAGCCTTCCATCCTTCCGAGGTGGGTAAAATGAGGACCCAGATTCTTGGGCGGCAATATGCTATTTAGTATACTGTCTTTGGTGTAAGCCGCCCGGAGTCCTCGGAGAGTGGGCGGCATAGAAATATGACTAATAAAGTGCAAAGTCCACAAATGGTTGCCAAGTGTTCCAAAAAAACATTTTCTTTATATATACCACTTCTACTTTTAATATCACAAGTCAATTTATCATTTAATGCAAATTTCCATGTTTCATTGTACCGTTCTTCTAATTTTAAGTCAACATTTAATTTCCAATATCTGCACTTGGGAGATTGGATGAATCGGCACCAGTACCTTATCAAAGAGATTTCTGGAAGAATTGAAGACTTCAAGTTCCTAAAACTTCCTTTCCGTTTGTATAACACGTTGGGGGGGGGGGAAATTCTTTCCTTACTATTGATTTTTTGTATTGATTTTTTTTTCCTTTCTGTTATTCTTTAACAATAAAAATATAATAATAATAATAATAATAATAATAATAATAATAATAATAATAATAATAATAAAAAGAAATATGACTAATAAAATAAATAAAAATAAAATAAAAGGAGAGAAACAACCTGGAATTAAGGAGAAACTTCCTTAACAATTAACCAGTGCAGGGTTAAGCAACCTTAAACACTCAAAGAGCCATTTGGGCCCGTTTCCCACAGAAAAGAAAACACCGGGAGCCACAAAACCCTTCCTGTGCCTGACTTATTTCTTGAGCGGCCACAAAACTAGCATATGTAGTTGAATTAAACATTGTTTTCTCCTGAAACTTTTCTTTTCTTGGAGTTATCCATGGTTGGCCTACCGGAGGTTGAAAAGCTTAATAAATTATGCGTTGGTGGGTGTCGCACATTGGCAGTTTGTGACGCATACTTTGAGCAAACAGGGAGCCGCAGCAGAGGGATGAAAGAGCCACATGAGGCTCCAGAGCTGCGGGTTGCCAACTTCTGAACCAGTGGAACAGCTCGCCACCAGATGTTGTGGGTGCTTCATCGCTGGAGGTTTTTAAGAAGACATTTATTTATTTATTTATTCATTTTTATATGCCGCCCTTCTCCGGAGACTCAGGGCGGCTTACAGTGCGTTAAGCAATAGCCTTCATTCTTTTGTATATTTTATACGAAGTCAGCTTATTGCCCCCACAAACTGGGTCCTCAATTTACCTACCTTAGAAAGGATGGAAGGCTGAGTCAACCTTGAGCCTGGCGAGATTCGAACTTACTTTAATTGCAGACAGCTGGATGTTAAATGCTGCCTTAGTAGGAGGCATTAGCCTCCTACGCCACTCAGGCTCCTGGACAGCCATTTGTCTCAAATTGTATAGAGTAACTTGCTTGAGCAGGGGGTTGGACTAGATGACCTCCAAAGTACCTTCCGACTCTGTTATACTGGTTACCTGTATCGATTAATCAGCGGAACGTCTTGCCTCCAGAAGTTGTGGCTGCTCCATCACTGGATGTCTTCAAGAAGAGACTGGACAACCAGTCCGTAATTGTATAGGGCGGTGATGGCTAACCTTTTTGCCATCGTGTGCCAAACTCAGGGGGAGGGCAGAGAGGTCGCACGCGCGTGTGCCCACACCCATAATTCGATGCCCCCTGCATGCGCGCGTGACCCCTCTGTGCTCCCGCTTTTGCCACGCGATGGCAAAAAAGTTACAGGTGGGTGAGGTAGATCTGTTTTTTTGCCCTCCCCAGGCTCCAGAGGCATTTTTTGGAGCCTGGGGAGAGTGAAAACTGCCTCCCCTCCTCCCCCGGAGGCCCTCCGAAGGCCGAAAACACCCTCCCAGATCCTCCGGGCGAGCCCTGTACTTACCTGGCATCCAAAACGGGCGGCATGGCGACTCCTTGGAGAGGAGAGGTGGCGTGGGCGGGGCCAGCTGCAAATCAGCTGGCCGGCGCACGCATGCGCACTGGAGCCGAGCTGGGGCAACAACTCGCGTGCCCACAGATATGGCTCTGCGTGCCAGCTGTGGCGCATGTGCCATAGGTTCGCCATCTCGGGTATCGGGTCCCCTGCCTGAGCAGGGGGTTGGGCTAGATGACCTCGAAGGCCCCTTTCAAAACTCTCTTATTCTGCTAGTCTTCACCGTGTCCAGAGAGATAGATGTTGGACAGTCATCACTCAAAGATGCTTGAATTTGGGTTCCTGCTGATTGTGTCCCTCCTGGCCGTTAGGAGTTGCTTCCATGGCGTGTGATGCTCCTCAGCAGAGGGAAGATTAGTCGCCCACTGGGGACATGAGTGGGTGAGTGGGTGGGCAGGCGTGTCTATGTTGTGATATTTCCAATAGAACGCTTTACTTCGCACTGCTGGTTAGCTGAGAGTACCCAATTTGAGAGTACCCAAATGAGCCTTGGTGGCGCAGCAGACTAAACTGCTGTTAAGTAGCACCAGCTGCCTGCAATTACTGTAAGTTCAAATCTCACCAGGCTCAAGGTCGACTCAGCCTTCCATCCTTTCTAAGGTAGGTAAATTGAGGACCCGGATTGTGGGGGCAATAAGCTGACTTTGTATAAATATACAAAAAAGTATGAAGGCTATTGCTTAACGCCTTGTAAGACGCCCTGAGTCTCCGGAGAAGGGCGGCAGTTTGGAAATTCATTTATTTTGAGATAGCATCGAAACCTGACACGAGCAAAGCCTCCCACCACCGCCGCTACCAGTTCAAACGACATTTAGTTACGAGGGATTAAAAAAAACCCAGTTGAAAATGGAAATTTTTTTTTTCCAGGCCCGGATTTGAAGAGAAACGAAGCTATAAGAGGAAGTAGGAGATCCAGTTTTAAAAAAAAACAAGAAGAAGAGAAAAAAAAGAAAGGAAGGAAGAAAGGAAAAGCAAGCCTCGAATACAAAAGAGGAGATTTATTTCTTGTGGCCGCTCTGCGGTACGATAACCCTTTACAACGTGGCGAACGAGAAAATACGGCTTGTTTCCCTGAAAAGCTTACAATCTAAAGTTGACAGGGGAGCTAATGCAGAAAAAGGACAAGATATAAAGGCTCAGATTGGCAGGAGGAATCGGCATTTATTTCGGCACTGACAGGGATTAAGGAGGACGGGCAAAAGCTCCCTGAAAGTGGCGGGATTTAGGAGGAGCCCGAAAGGGGAGAAAAGGGGGCCATTTCTTGGACAGGAGCGGTCCAAAAAAGTCAAAATGGCGGTTGCCGCATCCATTAAAAAAAAAAAAAAGAATAGCCAGAGCTCCAATTTTATTTATGTGTTAAATTTATCATGCATCCCGTTTCTCCATCCGTAGCAACTCATAAGTGGCTTACACAATGCAGGGTGAAATATTGAGATATATATTAATGTTATCAATATAGAACCTATATATGTGTGTCAATTTAATGTGTCAATGTATCACCTATATAAACATAAATGTATCGATATATAACCTATATAAACACAAATGTGTCAATATACATTATCTACATAACTATAGATAAATGTATATATATAAAATGGCCCAAAAATCAAAATGGCGGCCACAACACCCAAAAAACCCCCACTCAGAGCTCCTATCTATCTATCTGTCTGTCTGTCTGTCTGTCTGTCTATCCATCCATCCATCTATCCCTCTATCCATCCATCTCTGTCTATATCTATCTATCTATCTATCTATCTATCTATCTATCTATCTATCTATCTATCTATCTATCTATCTATCTATCTATCCCTCTATCCATTTCTGTCTATCTATCTATCTATCTATCCATCCATCCATCCATCTCTATTTATCCCTCTATCTATCCGTCTGTCTGTCTGTCTATCCATCTCTCTCTCTCTATCTATCCTTCTATCCATCCATCCGTTCTCTCTCTCTATCCTTCTATCCCTCCCTCCCTCCCTATCTATCCCCCTATCTATCCGTCTCTCTGTCTGTCTATCCATCTCTCTCTCTCTATCTATCTATCCTTCTATCCATCCATCCCTATCTCTCTCTCTATCCCTCCCTCCCTCCCTCCCTCTCTCTCTCTCTCTCTCTCTCTATCTATCATATTCACTTACCTTCACTACCGGTTCGCAAATGGAAGCGGGCACATACGAAGAGTGTAAAAAGTGGGACATGATGATGTCCGGGTAGGTGGGCAGAGCCTCCCGCAGCCGCCGCTACCGGTTTCCTGAACCGGATACAACCGGATGAATAGCACCACTGCTACCTAATCTACCTGCCTACCTACCTACCTATCTATCTAAATTGATATGCCACTTCTCTTGCTATCCAAAGCGACTCTGGGCAGCCTATAGTGCAGTAAAAATATAAAATCGGCCACAAAAGGTCAAGAAAGTCAAAATGGTAGCTACTATACACATAGATACAGAGCTCCAATTTATGTATTATATTTATAGGCCGTCCATCTCAAATATGGACAGACCTCTCCATAGTCTCAACTGGGAAACTGTGAGCATCTTAGATCAAGTTAAGTCCCCCCCAAAAATATGTGAGAGAATTCTTGGAAGTCTGGCACGCAGACAAACTGGCTATCAACAGTCACATAGAGGACCTCACAATTCTCCCATTTCCTCCTCCTCCCAATCTCCACACCCTTCTAGCACTGATGATGTTACCTTGTGGGGTCATGAAATGTCTGCAAGAAAAACACCAAGCCCATAGAGCACCAAGGACCGAGAGTTCTCCTCCTGCTCTTCCTCCACCTCCACCTCCTGCTCCTGCTCCTCCTCCCCCATCCCCCCCACATACTCCACTCCCTTCTAGCACTGATGATGCTACCTAGTTGGGTCATGAAACGTCTGCAGGAAAACCCCCAAGCTCAGAGAGCACCAAAGACCGCAGAGTTCAACCCAAGCTGCAAAGACTCTCGTTTCTTGCCTAAGCAGGGGGTTGGACTAGAAGACCTCCAAGTTCCCTTCCAATTCTATTCTATTCTATTCTATTCTATTCTATTCTATTCTATTCTATTCTATTCTATTCTATTCTATTCTATTCTATTCTCTATTCTATTCTCTATTCCATATTTTCCATTCCATATTTTCTATTCTATTCTATTCTATTCTATTCTATTCTCTATTCCATTCCATTCCATATTTTCCATTCCATATTTTCTATTCTATTCTATTCTATTCTATTCTATTCTATTCTATTCTATTCTATTCTATTCTATTCTATTCTATTCTATTCTATTCTATTCTCTATTCTATTCTCTATTCCATATTTTCCATTCCATATTTTCTATTCTATTCTATTCTATTCTATTCTATTCTATTCTATTCTATTCTATTCTATTCTATTCTATTCTATTCTATTCTATTCTATTCCTATTCCTATTCCTATTCTGTTCTTGTATTGTTACAACAGACCATTTCTTTCCTTTTCCCCAACTGCTCATTTTCCTCTCTCCTCATTAACAAACTAACTCAGATGCTGGAGGAGGAGGGAACTGGGTGGGTGGGTGGTGGAGGTCCAGAATAGAGGGGAAACAAAAGCCGAAGAAAATCTATCTTTTTAACTGCCCTTTAACTGAAGTGTGACCCATCAGTGGGAGCTTTTCGGGTGGGACAGCCATAAATCCACCATCCCGGTTTCTCATTTGCATTAACTCTCTCTCTCTCTTTTTTTTTTTCCCTTTCTTTCTGGAGCACTCAAGTTGAGATGTCCAGTCATTAAGGGAGACTCAGGTCAGCTTTTCTTTTGCTTTGCCCGGGAGCGAGAAAGATTAATGGTCAGAATCCAATCTTCCCACTGCATTGAGTAAATTATCTGCAGAAATCAGGCGAGAGAGAGAGAAAGAGGGGAGAGAACTTGGAGGGGGGGTTTGGAAGTCCCAAATAGGGTTAATAGAGTCATTGAGATGGGGTTTTTTCCTCCCCTTTTTTGCTTCCAAGAATAATCTGTCCCCGCTCTACGGGTAGTCCTCAATTTACGACAACGGAGCCCAAAATGGACGTCGCAAAGTGAGAAATGCGTGAAGTGAATTTTGCCCCGCTTTACGCTATTTCCTGGCCACATTTGTGAAATGAATCAACAACGATAATAATGCAGGTAGTCCTCGACGTACAACCGTAATGGAGCCCAAAGTTGATGTTGCCAAGTGAGACGTTCGTTAAGTGAGTTTTACCCCATTTTACGACTTTGCTTGACGCAGGTCCTAAGAGGGAACCGCTGAGGTTGTTAAGCTAGCCACACGGTTGTTAAGCGAATCCCGGCTTCCACGCTGACTTTGCTTGTCAGACGGTCGCAAAAAGGGATCACGGAATGCCCGGGATACTGCAACCATCATAAATAGGAACCAAGTTACCTAGCGTCTGAATTTACATCATGTGAACATAGGGACGCTGCAACGGTCGTAAGTGTGAAAAACGGTCATAAGTCACTTTTTTCAGTGCTGTTGTAACTTCAAATGGTCGCTGAACAAATTGTTGTAAATTTTGGCAACCCTCCTTCCCATTAATCATCTCCATCAGCTTCCCAGCCCCACATGGTTCTGCCAAGGAGTCTCCAGTACCGGATTTAATTGAAATCCCAAATTAACCAGTTAGGAGCAATGAAAAGAATTGCCGTACTCAAAGGTGCTGGTTGCTAGGAAAGGACAACTGATTTTTGCATCCTAACTTTAATCATATAAATTTGTTTCTTTGTTTGCATCCCACCTTTATTATTTTATAAATAATACAAGGCCATGAATACACACAATGCTACTATATCGTCCTATTTTCCCCACAGCAACAACTTTGTGAGGTGAGTTGGGCCAAGTCACTGGCCCAAAGTCACCCAGTTGGCTTTCATGCCTAAGGCAGGACTAGAACTCACTGTCTCCTGGGGATTGGCCCAAAGTTACCCAACTGGCTTTCATGCCTAAGGAGGTACTAGAACTCTCCGTCTCCTGGGGATTGGCCCAAAGTCACCCAGTTGGCTGTCATGCCTAAGGAGGTACTAGAACTCCCCGTCTCTTGGGGATTGGCCCAAAGTCACCCAGTTGGCTGTCATGCCTAAGGAGGTACTAGAACTCACCGTCTCCTGGGGATTGGCCCAAAGTCACCCAGTTGGTTTTCATGCCTAAGGAGGTACTAGAACTCACCATCTCCTGGGGTTTGGCCCAAAGTCACCCAGTTGGCTTTCATACCTAAGGCAGGACTAGAACTCACAGTCTCCTGGGGATTGGCCCAAAGTCACCCAGTTGGCTTTCATGCCTAACGCAGGACTTTAATTCAGCGTCTCTCGCTTTCTATCCTGGTGCCTTCACCACTAGGCCAAAATGGCTCTCCACGTTGGATACGTTTGACGGTGACCAAAATTGTGAAGCTGCTCTTGCTAACTCCGAGCGCCAGATCCTTTTTAGAAGAAGAAATAGCTTCGTCAGTGTCTAGATCATCCTTCAAGGTCCTTTCGAGACATTTGCAAATCTTCCTGAGGCCGGGCATCGCTGCCACCTTTGCCCTGTCGACAATTGACCCGTATTTCGCCCTGTGGCACACACCCTTGGCACCCTGCCTGGCGTTTTGCACCTGGTGCTCCGACCTCTCTGCGCATCGCCACCCGAGGGAAGTGATTAGCGAGTGTGCAGTCCATTAATTGAGGGCCATCTCGCCTGGCGTGCGATGGTAACAAGCTTGTTTCAAAATGCGCATTGAGCACCGAGTGCTCCGTTAAGGGAAGCCAGGTGAGAAGAGGTGACTTTCAAGTTTGCCATTGAACTGGCTCAGGTATCTCCCGCCAGCCACCATGAAGGAGCAAAGGGGCCGTATTTCAGCCAAGCGGCCGTTCCTTTTGAGGATCCACCGGGAAGGAGACAGGTAATTAAAGCACTGGGGAAAATTTAAAGTCTGGCTAGTCGACGAGCCCACCGGCAGTTCCGTCCTGAAGAGACTTTGAAGGGGCTGGAAGGCCCGTCTCTGTTTAACTTAGGTGTGTTTCCTGAGGTCGTGGGGAAGGGGAACACGTGAGGTCGCTAGGGGTCAAAAAATAAGAGGGTGTGATTGTAGCTCGGGGTTGAATTGGGGGTGTCCTTGGTGCTTGCTCAGATTGGTGGGTTTCTTGGAAACGTTTCATGACCCAACTAGGGAACATCATCAGTGATAGATGGGAGTGGGGTGTATGGAGAGAGCAGGAAGAGGAGGAGGAGGAGGAGGAGGAGGAGGAGGAGGAGGAGGAGGAGGAGGAGGAGGAAGAGGAAGAGGAGAAAAGGACTACAGAATCCTTGATGTATTCTGAGCTTGGTTGGGATTTTTTTGCAGATGTTCCGTTGCCCAACTAGGGAACATCATCAGTGATAGAAGGGAGTGGGGTGTATGGAGAGAGCAGGAGGAGGAGGAGGAGGAGGAGGAGGAGGAGGAGGAGGAGGAGGAGGAGGAGGAGGAAGAGGAGAAAAGGACTACGGAATCCTTGATGTATTCTGAGCTTGGTTGGGATTTTTTTGCAGATGTTCCGTTGCCCAACTAGGGAACATCATCAGTGCTAGAAGGGAGTGGGGTTTGTGGAGGAAGAGGGGGTGGGGGAGAAGGAGAGGAGAAGGGGGAGGAGTGGGGGGAGGAGGAGAAGAAAGAAGAAGAAAGGAGAATTAAGAGGAGGAGGAGGAGGAGATGGAGGAGGAGGAGAAGAAAGAAGAAGAAAGGAGAACTAGGAGGAGAAGAAAGAAGAAGAAAGGAGAACTAGGAGGAGGAGGAGGAGGAGATGGAGATGGAGGAGGAGGAGGAGAAGAAGAAAGAAGAAGAAAGGAGGAGAACTAGGAGAAAGAAGAAAGAAGAACTAGGAGGAGGAGGAGGAGAGAAGAAGAAGAAGAAGAAGAAGAAGAAGAAGAAGAAGAAGAAGAAGAAGAAGAAGAAGAAGAAGAAGAAGAAGAAGAAGAAGAAGAAGAAGAAGAAGAAGAAGAAGAAGAAGAAGAAGAAGAAGAAGAAGAAGGCGGCGGCTATGGAGTTAGGGTTTTCTTGAAGATGTTTTACAATCCAACTGGGTAACATTATCAGTGCTAGAAGGAAACAGGGATTGTGGATAGATGGAGGAAGAGGAGATGATGAAGGAGAGGGAAAGGAAGAGGAGGCAACGTGCGGTCCTTGTGCTCTCTGAGCTTGTTCGTTTTCTTGCAGACGTTTCATTACCCAACTGTGTAACGCCATCAGTGCTGTCGTAACCGTACATGAATCCACAACATTCCATGGCCCATTTGGGCACCCAGGACCCCAATGGAAACGTATTCCTATCTGTCCTGCCTCAAAGAGCATTTGCCTTTCTGAGCAGCTGGGCCGCGATGCTTCCGTACAGACCTGGCCACCCCAAAACCTTGGCGTTAGCGGTGTAACTTTGATCATACCGGATACCCCCCCCCTTCCCCCCATGTGCGCGAAAGAGGAGATTTGTGGTGTCCGGGTGACTTTTCTGGAAGGAAAAAGAAATCGAAGGGAGATTTAGAGAGCCAGACACAGTCAGTCTGTAAAAGAGCCAGGAGACTGATTTTTTACTTTCAATCCTCTCTCCCGCCTGTTATGATTTATGAATGCCGGGCTTTTTAGAAGAATTAAATCTGGGAGCCGCGGTGGGCGAACGGCAAAGGGAGACGGGGAAATGTTCGGCTCACCGCCGCGGCTAAATCCATCATTGGAAACGCCGTTGCGGAAGACGGCCGGAAGCGGGGATGTTACTAAATGGGGCAGAAGGGAAAGGATCGGGTGTGTGTGTGTGTGTGTGTGAGGGGGCAGGAGCAGGTGAGTTACAGGTAGTCCTCGATTTACAACCGCCATTGGGCCAAAACATTTCTGTTAAGAAAATTAACCCCACAGCCAGTTGGACATTCCTGATTTGGGATGAATAATTTTCTGGTTAGGGAAGGACTGGGTGCCTAGATTCAAAACAGAAGACAGGCAGTCCTCGACTTACAACCGCCTGTTCTGACCCAGCCTTATCGGTTCCTTGCGATAATTGCCAGGCCGTGAGCTCCCAGCCACAAAGCTGCAAATGAAGTGCAAGTGAACGAAACACAATGAGCCAAATCTTCAGAAATACGAACAGTTGTCTCCTACGACCACCACTCCCCTTTCCTTCTATTTATTCCCCAGCCGTGGAGGAGCCATTCAGAGTCCATGTGTGCTTTGCTTCCCGAGTCGACTCCTTGTCCTCCGTTGTTCTCCTCTCCTAAAAGCTCTGTGCATACGTGCATCTGGAACAGGCCCCAGCTGTTCTTCCTCCTCACTCATCTCAGCCTCCAAAGGCCGCTGCCTCTCTGGTGGCTAGGAACTGTTGGACAGCCCTGGCTCTATCTCTGCGTCCGACGCAGAGCATCCGTCAGAGCCTTCTCCAGACTCCAGAACTGGCCCAAGTTCCTCCCCAACCTCCTCATCGTCCGAGTCTCTGGTGGGCCACAACACCGCCATCGAGTTGGAAATTTCTGTCGCTAAGCGAGACAGTGGTTAAGGGAGCTTTGACCCATTTTATGACCTTCCATGGCAATATGGTTAAACGAGTCTCTGCCGTTGTTAAGTTAGTAACCCGGTTGTTAAGTGAATCTGGCTTCCCCCTTAACTTTGCTTGTTGGAAGGTCACAAAAGAGGATCAGGTGACTCCGGGACACCGCAACCGTCATAAATATGAGTCGGTTGCCAAGCATTTGAATTTTGATCACGTGACCACAGGGATGCTGCAATGGTCGTAAGTGTGAAAAACGGTCGTAAGTCACATTTTTCAGTGCCGCTGTAACTTTGAACGGTCATTAAAGAATGTCGCACGTTGAGGATTCCCCCTTATAACCCAAACACGGCCTTACACTGCGTTTGTGAAATACGTCCAGATGCGAAATTCGTTTCGTATCGAAATTCACATACAGCAACGGCAAACTCGAGTTTTCTTTAAACCAGAATCTCTCTCCTTTTTCCTCTTTTTAATTCCAAAAAGGGGGACAAAGTTTCATTCTTTATTTCTATTTATACACATTACTTCACATTGCTGTTTTTAAAATGCAGGTTCTCGTCACCTCGTTTCTGCTTTTAAATTAATGTGGTTTTTTTTTTTTTTTTACAATACAAAAAAATATCCCCCCCCCCAAAAGAAACGAAACAAAAAGGAGGGAAAAAAAAAAAACACTCAGCAGCCCTAAAACGTGTTTTTTTAATACCACTCCCAGCCATAAAATTCTTTACAATACTCATTATTTACATATGAATGCAAGGGAAAAAAAAAAAACTTAAGTTCGGATCCAAAATACAGGAGAAGAGCAAAAAAAAAAGTTGCAACGGAAAGAGGAAAACATTTTTTTAAAAAATAAAATAAAATTAAAAGCGCCCGAAAGAAAGCAGATTTTATGCACATATTTTCAGAATAAAAGAAAAGGGGGTGGGGAGGTTTCCCCCCTTTTTTCCTTCATTTAAAGGGCCGGCTTTCTTTTTTTTTTTTTTCTTTCAGGGACCCAATCTGAGTTATTTCTTCTAGTGCAGATTTGGGGAGGGGGCCGGAGGGCAGGAGGTTGCAATGTTAACAACACTGCAAAATTCCCCCTAAATTTAATAGCAGCTGTTCTGACATAGCAGTTTCTTAACCTTGGCAAAGTTAATACGGGTGGACTGCAACTCCCAGAATTCCCCAGCCAGCAAATGCTGGCTGGGGAATTCTGGGAGTTGCAGTCCACCCGTCTTAACATTGCCAAAGTTGAGAAAACCTGTGATACGATTAGTTGATGTCAGCTAATGTCCCATCTTTTTAACTCAGTTTGGCAATTAAAAGCTTGATTTTCCTCATCCCTTAGATTAGCAAGAGCTGAAGACCGTGCTCGTTGTGGGGCCAGGAGACTTCGATTCCCTGAGATGGAGCAAGTTGGAGGCTCCATCCAAGAGATGGACCCTCCACTTCTGGTAGGTCTCTCTTCCAAGAATTGTCCTTGGGCACCGTCCGTGCCTCGCTCCTCTGGCTTGAGCTGAATACTGTCGCTTGGGGCAGAAGGGAGGGGAAAAAAAACAACCTATTTTTTGGATGTTGCAATCCTATTTTTCGGATTTTGGAGAACTCAGATCTTGGGTTCCAGCTCCAGGAGAACTTGGGAGGACGGTCGTGTCATCTACTCTTGGAAGAAGAGGGTCTCTTGAGATGAAAATGCAAAGCGAAATCTCGGCGCTTCCAATACTCGTGGTGAACGGCCAGAAGGTGAGAACTGGGTCAGCTAGATGGTGAGGACCTGGGTCAGCTAGATGGTGGGAATATGGGTCAGCTAGAAGGTGAGAATCTGGGCCTGAAGGTGTCTTCCTATGATGAGGATCTTCCACCATGGCTGTCCTCCAAAAACAACATGAAGTAGACACAGCCACAATTCCTACAGGGACATTGGACCTCATCAGTATTGGGAATGGCGATAGACAGCAACCAAATCCATACTGCCTAGTTAGAAAACCCAATGAACCCAGTGACTCGGAGGTTAGGAAAGCTGAAAGAAAGAGTCAACTCGAGATACACTCAATTGTCTTCAACTCAAGATAATGAGTCAGGGTGGAAATAACAGACTCATCTAAACTACATTCAGGAATATCCTTTCATCCCAAGCTTGGGTGGGATGATGGGGAGAGTTTTTTTTCAAAGACCATTTCCACGCAAGCCTTGACCACTTGACGTCCTCCAAGACAGATGGACTACCACATCGATCAGCCTCAGAGCTCCTCTGGACTTTGCAGGACTCCATACCCAAAGTGGATGGGAACCAGAGAATTGGCTAAGAATTGGTCAAATCTGAGCCGGCTAAATTAGTAAGGACATTTTAAGCCAGGGGTCTCCAATCTTGGCAACTTTAAGACTTGTGGACTTCAACTCCCAGAATTCCTCAGCCAGCTTGGAGAGGTTTAAGCCAAGATTGGAGACCCCTGGCTTAAACCTTTGCAAGGGTTCACAGGTCCATGTTGACTTTAGATCAGGGGTGTCCAACCTCGACCGCTTTAAGACTTGCGGACTTCAACTCCCAGAATTCCCCAGCCAGCAAATATAAATGCTGGCTGGGGAGTTCTGGGAGTTAAAGTCCGCAGATCTTAAAACGTGGTGGTCAAGGTTGGACCACCTCTGCCTTACATTCTCCCAATGCTTTACACCTACTGGAAGAAATGCTGAATTTTGTCTACAGGAAGGAATGCTTAAGAGATCTGTCCCGTTTCCATGTTTGTAAAGGAATCCAAATTATTTCCAGATTTTCAATCTGGGGATTAAGAGAGGAGGCCGGCCAGTTGCCGGAGACTCCTTTGGCATCACAGCAGATACCAAAATTCATCCTAACTGTGCCCTGGCTCTGTTTTCCACTGCCTTTGCTCAAGGAACGCCTCATTTCCACCCGAGTTCCTTTCATCCAAGCTCATTTTGTGACAGTCGTGTTAAAAGCACCTTGGAGATCAAGTTGAATATTGGGGAGGGTGGGGGAGGTAAGGGGAGGTCTGTGTGTTTCTTTGGAGCTGGGAGGCGAAGAGCACACCTGTCAAGAGGCATTTTACAGCCTGTCTGTTCCCGGAGGCTTTGCGATTCGCCACACTGAGTGAGGAAACGTAATTCGCGGAGAAGATTCAAGAGGAAGAAAAAGGAAATGTGTCAGGCGCGGGGTAAAAGTTGGACCCTTCTGAGCCAGATGCGCAAGCAAAGCGGCATTATCCCTTCTCCAGCAAACCGACTCCTAACCCCAAACGACGGAGGATAATTGTCAGATAATTGCCCGCAGGGCTCCCTCAGCTTGCCAGAAATGTGCAATTACGAGCAAGCAAACAGAACACACTGGGACGATTAAGAGAGACCCAGGATGGCAATCTTGGAGGTTTTTAAACAAAAGGCTTTCTGCAAAAAAAATAAATAAATAAATTCCTCTCGAATTCGCTCCTTGGCGCGCCCTTTCCGACTCAAGATGACCCAACGCGGTCGCCAAGATGGAGGAAGAGGAAGACGGGGGTTGGCCGATGTGTGAATTCCGGAGGGCTAGACGGGGTGCAAAACGATAAGACCCCCCCCACACCCCCATTTTTTTAAAAAAAGGAATACGCCGTCTCTGTTTTTCGCCGTGCCCGACGATGTGGTGCTTAAATAAGATGACAGCTTAAAAGCTCTTCAGCTTTTCGCCTGGCGTAAACCAGGCAAATTGTTAAGACAGCCGTCTCCCTCCTTCAGGTTCTCTTTCCATTTTTGGAGTGAGGTTAAACCCCCCCCCACCCACCCCCTTGGCACCTTCCCCACTGCTTTTCGTTGCAAAGGCCAACGATGCTTTTGGGCAACGACGCTGCAACCAAGTTTTCATCGCGAGGAAAAATGCTTCAGCGTTTCGTTGCAAATGCCAAAGTAGCGTTATGCTGTCTCTGGGCTGATTTTTTAAAATTATTTTTTTTTTTCCCTTTAAACCAAGGGAAGTGTTTGCAAATTAGGAAAAGACATTTTTTCTTCCTCTCTGGGAAGGAGCTGCTGACTCAATAGGATCACTCCGGCGGCCTCCTTCCAACTAAGCTAGCAATTTAAGCTTCGGCTAAGCTTCGGGAATGAGGAGTCAATTGAGTTTGAACCAGGGGTCTCCAACCTTGGCAACTTTAAAACTTGTGGACTTCAACTCCCAGAATTCTGGGAGTTGAAGTCCACAAGTCTTAAAGTTGCCAAGGTTGGAGACCCTGAGTTTAGCAAATAGATTGACCCCCTTTTCTTTGTGGTCCTTCACAACTCAGACATTCTGCGATTCTACCGTCCTCGTCTTAATTGTGGGAAATATAGAACGATAGGCCTGCTTCTGTGTTGGCATTTTGTATTTTAATATACTAGAGGTGTCCAGCCTTGGCGACTTTAGGACCTGTGGACTTCAACTCCCAGAATTCTGGGCGTGAACATCATCCTCACAGCAGGCCGCCATTTTAGTTCTCCTCAGAGAAGTCCGCTTTTCGTCCCTTGCAAAGTTTGGCTTTGTGCTTCGTGCGGAATCTCACACCAATATGTAGTTTCACACACACACACACACAACCCTTTGCAACTCTGACATTATGGCAAGAGGATAGAACAGGCCTGTCCGGCCTTGGCCACTTTAAGGCCTGTGGACTTCAACTCCCAGAATTCCCCATCCGGCCATAAGGATAATTAACCATGGCAATGCTGGCTAGGGAATTCTGGGAGTTGGAGTCCACAAGTCTTAAAGTTGCCAAGGTTGGAGACCCCTGGTTTAAATGGTCCCTGGGTCAGAGACCTACTTCCCCACTGAGACAGATCTGCTCTGGATTGAAGAGACGTGAGGCAGGATGAGGAAGATTGAACCTGCCCTGTTTTCGGTTCTGGGTTCAAGTCCAACAAGGCTGAATTTTTTTTCCCCACCCGGCCCAAATCCAAGAAAGAAATCTGATGATTTCTCACCCCTCCAATGTTGCAAATAAAAATATCACGGCCCGGGGCGAGAGGCATTTGAATCATCTTGCCTAAAACATCTTGGGATTTGAGCTCCTGGGACAACCAGTGGACCAGGAAGGCGGCAAACTGGTTCCTACTGGGAGACCGAAAAGAATTGGGACCACCCCGGGTTCGTAGTGAGCTCTCAGCCATTCAAGATTGATTCCCAGTCTACAGACTTCAGCTTTCCGGGGACAATTCATTGGATTCACAGCTTTAGGGGGAAGAGAGGAAAAAAAGGGGAAGGTGGAGCGACCGAGATATGCTTTTTAATTATACATTGGTTCCAGTTTTGCAAAAGTCCGTGCGTACAGATTCAGCAATATGCAAAACTGCCATACTTGTGGCTTGTTGACCCAAATTAAGCAAGTATTCGGCCCATCCGCGGATCAGGAGACGGGAACGGTTTGGTTCCGGTGAAACAGCCTGAGAATCCTTTAACGTTCCCCCTCCCCTCACCCAAATTTCCAACTTTTATTATTTATTTATTTTTTTAAAAAAAACCTATTATACATTGCTGCGTTTCGGGAAGGGCGGGAAGAAGGGAGTTCACCTCGAGCCCGTAAAATTTGGCGCGGCCGAGCAATTCCCTGCCCCCCCCCCCGGTGTTTCGATACCGCCTCGCTCTTCGACACGGCCCGCGGCAGACCGTGCGTGCCGCGGAACGCAACGAAGCGCGAGGAGAACCGGTTCTCACGGTGTGCAGCGTTTCCGTGCATGCATGGCGAGAGAGGGAGAGAGAAAAAGAGAGAGAGAGAGAGAAAGAGACAAGAGAAGAGCTTGGCACAAACATGCCGTTGTAGCAATCGGGACCACCGATGTTTGCTCATCGCTGCCTGTCGGATTTGCACGCATCTTTTCGGTCAGTGTAGTGCTGGCGGCTGCTCTGGAGCGGAGGGAAAGGCCACACCGCTGGGTGGGGTGGGATGAGGTGGGGCGGTTTTGGAAACTTGGCTGCTCTCTCCCAAACACACCGCCTTGGGGGAAGAGCTTCAGGGAGGGTGACAGCAAGAAAAAACTACTGCTAACTTAGCATCCAAAACAAACCAGCATTTCCCGGTCTGGCCTGATGAATAATGAAGCCATTTCTCTCTCCAATAGGCAAGGAGGCCGCCGTGTCTCAGGGCTGACGAACGGAAAAGAAAAGGAGGTGATTTTCAAACTAGCTTTCCAGTAACGACTCACATCCAAAGATTATCCAAAGGGGTCTCAGGACCCCTTTGGCCCTGGGGAATAATAGCGCCTGCATTTTTTTCCCTTGAGGTGCCAGTCAGGAAGCTCAGCTGAACCCCACCTGCGGGGTTATTATCCTGGGTCTGCAGTACGTAAGCGAGTTGTTCTGGGTGCACTGTGTGTGTGTGGTGTGTGGGAGACTCAGGGGCCTTCAGACCACCACCCCTCAGGAGCTATTTCAGGCTGAACCTGGGCAAGGTAGGAATCGGCCCTTCCCTTGAGCCAAGCAGCCAAGGAGAAAGAAGATATAGGAACCGCCAAAGAGGGAAAAAAAAAAGTCATCGCGTCGGCCGCCGTGGAGAGCACAGACAAGCCGTACCGCCCGCCCGTCTACCCGCCGGCTCTGCTCTGGCGTTACCGTCTCTCGTCTGTCCGTCGCTGCGGTTCTCTCCCCCTGAATCCAGGTAGCCAAGTTAAAAAAAGAACACGGAGAGGGGGGGGAAGGGGGGGTTGGCGGGAGAATACGGAGCGTGTGCAAAACCATCACTGCGTTAATCCCATGCTTTCCTTAGATCTATTTAAAACCCCGTTGGACATGGGGTGACAATGTCCGTCGCTACACAAGCCCACGTCACGGGACAAAAATACCCTCCGGAAATAGGATTTTTTTTTTTTTTAAAGGGAAACAAGGGGTAGAGTTCAACCGTGCAGGGCTGCTCCGCCCCAAATTTTAATACCTTGACTTGGAGAAAAAATAACGCTACCACATTGATGCAAGCCAAGGCCTGTTCATAGAAGAAATAAATAGAGACCTTGGGTTTATCGTGGGATCCTGGGGGAAGTTAAGACAGCTTCTTCTGAAATCTTGTAGCGACCGAGGGCAGAGAACTGACCGGCATTAGCTACGCTCTTTCTTAGGCAACCTGGAGGGAAAAAAGTCAAGTTCCATAAACCGGTCTTTTTTTTAAAGCTTCTTCCTGGTTGAGGCCAACCTTTGTGGGTGGAGAAGTCTGCCAAAGGACATGCCACGGAAGGTCTAAAACCGACGAAGGGGAGCAACCGGAAAATGTTGGAGCCGCCCGGCGTTAACGGGATTGGGCGGATCTAAGACGGAGCGAGTGCCGAACTGAGCCAACTGAGGCGCCGACGCCGACGCCAAGAAGAAAGTCTGGATGTTCTCAAGTGCTTTGAGGCCGCCTCCTCCTCCTCCTCCTCTGCACCCTTGGGGCCTTTCGAAACAAAAAACGGAGGTCCTTCTCCGAGGGCTAACCTTGGGTTTAAAAGAGGCAGTTCTGATGTCCATGCATCAAATACAGGTTCCGGGCTGGGCTGGAGGCTGCTGTTTCCTATTTCGTACCACGCCTGACTTGTCTTTGTAGGTGATAGGCATCTGTTGTGA